>NW_004444088.1:5354049-5362069 GCF_000243295.1 Trichechus manatus latirostris
CTTGGAAGCAGCAGTCAAGAAATCGAAGGACGCATTGCATTAGGCAGATCTGCTGCATAAGACCTCGTTAAAGTGTTAAAAAGCAAAGATGTCACTTTGAGGACTAAAGTGCACCTGACCCAAGCCATGGTGTTTTCAATCACTTCATATGCATGTGAAAGCTGGACAATGAATAAGGAAGCCTGAACAAGAATTGATGCCTTTGAATTATGGTGTCGGTAAAGAATATTGAATATACCACGGACTGCCAGAAGAACGAACAAATATGTCTTGGAAGAAGTACAGCCAGAATGCTCCTTAGAGGCAAGGATGGTGAGACTTCGTCTCATATACTTTGGACATGTTATTAGAAGGGACCAGTCCCTGGAGAAGGACGCTATTCTTGGTAAAGTAGACGGTTAGTGAAGACAGGAAGTCTCTCAAAGAGGTGAATTGACACACTGGCTGCAACAATGGGCTCAAACATAGCAACGGTTGTGAGGATGGCACAAGACCAGGCAGTGTTTTGTTCTGTTGTACGTAGGGTCGCTACGAGTTCAAACCAACTGGACAGCACTTAACTACAATAACAACCAATATTCACTACTGTGAGGTACGAGAGACGTTTCCCTCAGGTACTATTCTGACATTTTTCTAGTATGTAGTCTGACTTCCAGAAGCCTATGTATGCTGCCTATCAACATGAGCCACTGAGACCATATATACTTGAGATAGGAATCTCTGTGTTGTTCAAACGATTCAGTACTTGATTAATAACCAAAAGGTTTATCGGTTCGAACCCACCCAGTGGCACCTCTGAAGAAAGACCTGGTGATCTGCTTCCTAAAGGGCACAAGTATAAAAACCCTATGGAGCACCGTTTTACTCTGCAACCCATGGGGTCTCCATCAGTCAGAATCAACTTGATGGAAACTAGTTTTTTTTTTTTTTTTTTGGTATCCTTGATATGACAGGGACAATGCCACCTGACTGCCAGGTGGTGAGCCAAATATCTGTCTAAGCCATGAGGTCTCCAGAGTGTGTAGGGTTCTCTGTGCCCACAGGGAGCCACCTCCTAAGCTGGTAGTGAGCACCCTTTGATAAGGGCACCAATGTGATATTTCACACATCTGAACTCATTTTTTATAAAAAGGCAAAAACTTAATGGGCACACCACATTGTGTGTATTAGGAGCTGATAGATATGCTTTATGAAGAGACCAGTCAGCATGCAAGAACACTTACCCAGCCCCACTCCTAAGTATCATAAAGATCCCAAGCCAGTCTCCTTTTCCTACTCTCTCAAGCCATTTTTGGACTAGCTTGGCAATCCTGCCCTGTACTTCCCAAAAAGCCTCATTATGTGAGTAATAAACCTTTTCATACTCTCTTGCTGTGTGTGTGCTGTCAGTCTTGACATCTGAGCCAAACTCCTGTTTCTACAGAGTGACTCCAACGATCATGAACACCAGAGAATCACTGAAGGCCACTGTAGGGTCTATTTGCCACACCTAATTCAATGCTGCCACTGTTAGGAATAGTGTATATTCCCTCTGGTCAAAGCCATTTTTAGCCTTTCTGTTATGGGAAGCATAGATACCATGTTACCAGAAAATTCTGCCTTGCTGTTTTGAAAAACTGTTGGAAAACTATAGACATAAGAATTATCTCCAGACATTGGCAGGAAAAAATCACAAAGTAAATATAACTTGGCTATATGTGCAATTGATAAAGAATATTTTGGAAATGAAATTACAAAGAGAAATTTTAATATATTGAATTAGCATAAATAGATTATATTATCTTATATAATCTTATATTTATTATACTTATTATAGTTACTATATCATAGTATAGTATTATATTTCATATATATATCTCTTAGGTAAAAAAATAGAGCATAGGCTAAACATAGCAAGAAAACAATGGTTACATTTACAATGCTACTGTAAAAACTAAATGTAGCATTATTGTTTCCCCAGCTGCACCTGGTCAGAGGAAAAGTGTGAAGGATTCTGATTGGTTCCACTTTGGTCAGGAAGTGAGGCATTTTTTCTCAACCCCATCTCCACACAAGATGTCCAAGCCCTCCAACTTTCTCTCAGTGGAGCTTACAAGTATCTAGGATTGTTGAATTGTGGTTTGTCCATAGACAACAGGTCACTGGGGAAGAGCGTGCATACGTATTGGACAATAGTCAGTAATAGCAGAATAATCCCTTCTTCTTTGCTTTCCCAGTACTTGTAACAGAATAATCCAACTCTGTCCTCCTCTTTAAGGAATTAGGACCCTCTACTCCTCTTCTCTGGGCAAAGTCAAATTTTCTCTCATTTCCCCTTCTACCCATCTCTGTCTTATGTAGTCTTTGATTACCGAAAATATACCTCTGCAAATACATATTTGTGTCTTTCTGGCTTGTACTTGGGCATGTATCTTTTTGAGCCTTTTCTTTTGTTTCATTGTAGGGTGGGGAAGCAAAAATAGCCCCTGAGTACCAGTAGAGAGTAGAAGGGAAGAAGGGGGAAACATAGAAAAGGTAGAGATTCATATGTTGAGCTATAACTCTGCCTCCAAAAATACATGTGTTTAAGTTACAGTCTTTACCTAGAGCAGTGATAAAATATCCACTGGTGAAAGATTGCTTAAATAACACAAGTATTTGGAATTTTCCAGCTATATAAGAAGCTTATTGTGCACATCGATTTGTGAAGAAAAATTTTAAAATATATTTCCTTGGTGAAGGGTGTAGTTGCCAGGTGCCATGGAGTTGATTTAGAACTACCCGACTGGATTTTGAAGGCAGTAATCTTTACAGGAACAGATTACCAAATCTTTCTCCCCACAGAGCTGCTTGGTGGATTCAAACCACCAACCTTCTGGTTAGCAGCTGAGTTCTTAACTGTTGTGCCACCAGAGCTCTTTGGTGGAGGGTAGGAACTGTAAAATAGATTGGTGTGTAATTGACTAACGTGGTATCCTGACTTATGACTCTATTGCCCATTGTTCAGCTTTCCTTTGCTGCAAGGTTGTATCGTTTAGCTCTTTTTCTGCATAGGAAACCACCTCAAGATTCAGTGATTTAAAAACATATATATATATATGTATATGTATTATTACATCTCATGAGTGGCAAGCCTGGGTGTTGATTGACCTTACTGGGCTTGCTGATGTGTCTCTAGGTTAGCTTTGTTCCATGATCCCTCACCCTCCTCCCAGAACCTGAAGGCCATCTTAAGCAAGTCCTTGCAGTGGTAGAGAGGCTGGAGAGAGCAAGGATTCTCAACTTCGACACTATTGACGTTTTGGATCAAATATTAATCACTTTTTTTTGTGTGTGGAGGGTTGTCCTGCTCATTACAGGATGTTCAGCAGCATCCCTCCACTCTACCCGCCAGATGCTAGTAGAATCTTCCAAGTTATGACAATCAAAAACGTTTCTAGATATTGCCAAATTCCCTGGAGGCAAAATTGCCCCCAGTTGAGAACCACTGCTACAGAGCACAATCAGAAACAGGCAGATCCTCATGAGTCCTAAGCTTGGGTTGAGCAGCCTATCACTTCCACATCATTCTATTGGCCAAAACAAGTATGTGGGAGTCTCGAATCAAGAGCAGAGTAGGTCACTCTGATCATGGCAAAGCTACATGGAAAGGGACATGAATACAGGGAGATGAGAAGAATTGAGCCATTGAAGCAATAACTCTGTGAGGAGTTCAAGATCGTTAGTCTATAATAGACTCCCTTCCAAGGCTGTAATAATATTTTCCATCCTTCAAAATCTTTCTGGAACAGAGAGACATAACAGTAACAGCTTTATACATTAGGTTTTGCACTATAATACACAAAGCAAAAAAAAAAATCTTTATACTGTAATGTCACGTTTTGTAAATAATAATAATAATTCCTTACCTAAAAAGATACTTACTGTAATGTTAATTTCTGTAAAAGATAATAATAATTTCTTACCTGAAAAGGTACATTCATACATAAACCTGTATATACACAGAGAAACATAGAGTAGTAGCGTTGACATTAGAATAATACAAATGTAGCATGTATGGTCTATGAATCAGAATTGTATGCATGTGTGGTATACATTAAATAACACAATTTAAAACATAAATATTCTCAATATAGTAAATAAAATAAAACAGGTTGCAGATGTTGGTTAATACTTTCAAAAAAAAGAAAACAATTATATTTTAGGAGAAAGAGCATAGTGAAACTAACTCTGCCTCATTCAGTTGGGTAACCTTGAGCAAAGTCAATCCTTTTACCATTGGTCTAAACAGTATGCCAGCCACTTTTTATGCCTCTGGACCTCAGAGGTAAGGTGTTATTCTGGTTCTAAGGCATTTAGTGTCAGAGTGGGTCCCTTTTGAAATGTGTGAAGCTCAGCAGACCTGAGTTGGAGCTCATTGTTGTATAGGTGGAGCATTCTATTAGGAGATGCTTCCTGGATGTGTTAGCTTGGCAAACTTTTGCTTTTTTTCCCCTTTATTTATATGAGATAAGGCTTGCAAGCAAATCATGGCTTTTCCTTGTGATAGTTAGGGAGCCCTAATGTGTTTGTTTTGGTTTTCCTGCGTCATATTTGGAAACCCAGAGCTTCCCCCATGTGACCTGATGGAAAGGCACAGGTAATAAATGATCTACCTAGCTCTTATTGGTGTAGTGTATTGTCATGCCACAGATCGGTGGCACCAAAGTGCCACTCCCTTCATTGGCAGATTGTATTGTCGGATCATATTTCTCAAAATCCATATTACCAACCAAAAATTTAAACACACTCAATCAGTAAGCTTGCATTACAATATTGAAAATACATGCCACCAAAACTTTTTTTTAAGGAGAAAAAATGTAGTCATGAAAGGATTCATCTGATATTTCATTTATTCTGCCACCAAGTATGTTAGGTAGAATCGTATGAAATTGCCAATATTAGTTCGTTTTTTTATTGTCAAACATGGCATTTCAGCTGGTTCAATCAAATAGATAATACAACCCTTACAATGTTGCTCAGAGGGTTAAAAGAGCCAGTATTAGTTGAATCTGAATCAAACTGAAATATATACAATAGTAATTAATCAGAGAAATACAGAAATTCATGATCAATTCAGAACAATTTCTAAAGCAAAAGAACAACAGCATTTTCCAGGAAGCATCTGCTCCTTTTTAATAGCTTTGAACAAATTCCAATTTATAAAAATGAGATCACATAAAAATAAGAGACTTGCAGAAAACAGTTGGAGGTGGTGGGGAGAGGCAAAAGGAATAAAGGAGAGAAAAGAAATCTTTAAAGAGAGAACAAAGAATGGCACAAAAGAGATTAGGAAGAAAGCAGGGCCTGTTGTTGTAAGGGGCCGTCGCGTCGGCTCCAACTCATAGTGGCCTGATGTTCAACAACAACAAAAAAAACACTGCCTGGTCTTGCGCCATCCTCACAATCGTTTTTATGCTTGAGCTTATTGTTGCAGCCACTGTCTCAATCCATGTCTTTGAGGGTCTTCCTCTTTTTTTGCTGACCCTCTACTTTAGCAAACATGATGTCCTTCTCCAGGCACTGGTCTCTCCTGATAACGTGTCCAAAGTATGCGAGATGAAGTCTCGTCATCCTCGCTTCTAAGGAGCACTCTGGCTGTACTTCTTCCAAGACAGATTTGTTCCTTCTTCTGGCAGTCCATGGTATATTCAAAATTTTTCGCCAACACCACAATTCAACGGCATCAAAGCAGCTGTTATTCTGTAATAATCCTTTTGAAGGAAACTGAAACTATTTTTGTTTTGTTTTTTTAATTCTCTAAATCAATCAAGCCTTTCTCTGGAAGTGAAACACTAAGTTGAAAATGTTTTCTTTTCATGCTGGATAAAAGATGAGTCATGTTGTGAGGTAAGTTGCTTAAAGAGAGAGTTTAAAGAGAATGAGGAATCAGACAGGATGAGCACAAGTTGGCGTTAAATACCCTCTTAGTTACCAGGGAAGATGGCTCAGCTGTGAATCAGTTGGCCATTGTGTGAGATGTTGCTTTGCTCGTGTTAAGGAGAGAAACATAAATAATATCTTTCTTTAAAAAGTGGGAAGGAGTAAATGCTGTGATACTGAGATGAGAAGTTCCAAAATCCAATTGATCATCAGAGTCACTTGGGATGCTTTCTTACAATAAAAAATAAATCACGGAGACACCATTCTAGCTGACAAATTACACTCTCTAGACTTGCAGTTCAACAATTAGATTTTTTCAGAACCTCCACAACTCATGTTGATCACTTAGATTTGAAAAACCCAATTAAAACTTATTTTGTATTGTTCTTTTTCTTTCTTTCTTTAAATTGATCTTATGTCCACACACTAAAGGACAATTGTTTTTTCACCTTCTTATGCCTGCTCTCACTTTGGTGTTCAACAAGTGAAGCTTATGTCTTCTCTGTGCCCCAAGATTCTGTATGGAACTAGGCTAATAACCAACTAAACCCATTGCCATGGAGTCAGTTCCAGCCCATAGTGACCCTACAGAACAGAGTAGAACTGCCTCCATAGGGTTTACAAAGGCTGTAAATCTTTATGGAAGCCGAATGTCACACCTTTCTGCTAACCTTTTGGTTAGCAGCTGAGTGCTTAACCACTGTATCACTAGGGCTCCTCTAATAACCAACTACTTCACCCAAAAGATAGAAACCCTGGTGGAGTAGTGGTTAAGAGCTAAGGCTGCTTAACCAAAAGGTCGGTAGTTCTAACCTACCAGGCACTGCTTGGAAACCCTATGGGGCAGTCTACCCTATCCTTTACCGTCTCTATGAATCGGAATCGACTCAGCGGCGATGGGTTTGGTCACGCAAAATAATAAACTACTTGGTTTCAAGATCTGCCTGCCAGTACTATTCATAATGAAGAAAAAATATTAAAACAAAATGAACCATGCTTACATCTTCTATTTAAAATGCACAGATATCTACAACATTGTACAACCTCTAAAACCTTCAACAAGGGTTACGGAATTAACTAGCTTTGTTCTCTTTAGAGGACCAAGGAGGCTACTTAGGATGCCTCTTCCTGAAGCACTGGCCTCTTTCTACGGCTCATCCGTTTCCAACCTGATAATCTTTCACCTACAAGGGGTGGGAGCTATTGCGTTCCTTATGAAGGAATCTGAAGAAAGGCATATGGAGATGCGCTGGAGTTTGGGGACAGCTCAGAAAAAAAAAAAAAAGCTAAGCAAAAGCCTTTAATTATGAAGAAAATTTATTAAATTTTAGGGGGAAAAGAAGTGCTACAGTAAAAATATCTGCTGGCTTTAAGCCATTCATGGTTTTCTTTCTGATTATTTCCAGATCAGAATGGATAAGAAAGATTGGATCCTGGTTCAGGCAAAGAAAAAAAATCAGAACACTAGTCACAGTAATTTCACTTATAGAACTCTATTTGAAGAAAATAATCAGACATGAGATCAAAGATATAGGTCAAGGATGTTTCTTAAGGAGTTAAAAATAGAAGAAATAGAATTGGAAATAACCAATTGGAAAGGACCATCAAAGGGAGGATAAGGTGATAAGTATAGTATATCCAGACAACAGGCACATCACAGTCACTAAATGCAGTAATTACAAAATATTTTAATGAGTAAATATTCATTATATCACAATAAATGAAAATAGCAAATACAAACCTGTATGTAGAATTATAATAATTTTACCTAAATATAAATAGTTAAATAAATAATGAAATAACACTCAAACAAGTAGATTTTTTTAAAGTAGTATTTTTTTTATTGTTGTAGTTTAAATGAAGTTTACGTTTCAAGTTAGTCACATACATTGTTATGTGACCCTAATTGCTCTCCCTATACTGCGACAGCACACTCCTCCTTTCCACTCCTGATTCCCCGCGTCCATTCAGCCAGCTCCTAACCCTCTCTGCCTTCCCATCTCACCTCCAGACAGAAGCTGCCCTTTTAGTCTCTTGTATCTACTTGAGCTAAGAGGCACACTCCTCACGAGTATCACTTTATGTCCCACAGTCCAGTCCAATCCCTGTCTGAAGAGTT
>NW_004444088.1:5362169-5406969 GCF_000243295.1 Trichechus manatus latirostris
ACTTGAGCTAAGAGGCACACTCCTCACGAGTATCACTTTATGTCCCACAGTCCAGTCCAATCCCTGTCTGAAGAGTTGGCCTCAGAAATTGTTATAGTACTGGGCTGATAGAGAATCCAGGGACCATGCTTTCTGCGGTTCCTCCAGTCTCAGTCAGACCATTAAGTCTGGTCTTCTTACTAGAATTTGAGTCCTACACTCTACCTTTCTCCTGCTCCATCAGGGACTCTCTGTTGTGTTCCCTGTCAGGGCGGTCATTGGTGGTAGCCAGGCGCCATCTAGTTCTTCTGATCTCAAGCTGATGAAGTCTCTGTTTATGTGGCCCTTTCTGTCTCTTGGGCTAATGCTTTCCTGGTGTCTTTTGTGTTCTTCATTCTCCTTTACTCCAGGTGGTTGGAACCAATTGATGCATCTTAGATGGCCGCTTGCAAGCTTTTAAGACCCCAGACACCACTCACCAAAGCAGGATGCAGAACATGTTCTTAATAAGCTTTGTTATGCCAATTGACCTAGATGTCCCCTGAAAGCATGGTCCCCAGACCTCTACCCCTGCTACTCTGTCTCTCAAAGGGTTTGATTGTATTCAGGAAAGTTCTTAGCTTTGGTTTAGTCCAGTTGTGCTGACTTCCCTGCAGTGTGTGCTATTATTTTTCCCTTCATCTAAGATAATTCTTATCTACTGTCTAGTTAGTAAATAACTCTCATCCTCCCTCCCCACCCTCGTAACCATCACCAAACAAGTAGATTTTTTAAAAAATTTTCATACATAGAAAAAAATAAGAATGAAATATAATTAAAAAATTAAGCAATTATTATAGCTGGATGATGAACTTATGAGCCATTTGTGTTATTCTCTTTATAGTTTTCTTTTTTCCAATTCTTTGCTAATAAATATACATTACATTAATAATCACAGAAAAATGTTTTTAAGGAACAAAAGTGAAACAGAAGACAAACGATAGAGTCACAGTGTTACTCCTCCAACACATGGGCAGATAGGATGGATTATATACCTACATGCTACCATTGGTCTTTCCCCAAGGTTCATAATTATTGCACTCTCCTCACCAATCTGAATTTCCTACATTCTAAATTTTTTAGCTTTCTTGACGATATTTTCTTCTTGAGCCAACAGAATTGGCCTAAGATGTTAAGAATATAAAAATAATGGCTTTCGATCTCCCATTTCTATAAATTCAGTTTAGAACACCTTCAGTGTGAGACGTCTGCAGGAGAGTTCAGTGGTTTCATTAAATACCTGGTCTGCTTCAAGATGTTAGTAGTGGAGATGTAAGTATGGGAGAAGTTGGCTAGAGACGGTGACTGTGAACAGAAAACAAGGTCCTATCACCGAGGAGCTGAAATATCCATTAACATCCCTCAAAAAGTGCCCATTAGCAATCCCTATTATGAAAAAAAGTTTTCACCTTAACCTTAGAAATGAGATTAATAAAAGAGTGTAATGCAGAAATCAGAAGTAATGGAAGAAGTGACCATAACTAAATGTAATTTATTCCAGAAATTAGGTAGTGTAAAAGTAGGAAATCTATTAATACAATTCTCCCATTAATAGGTGAAATATTTATATTGCATGAAAAAGATAATGCATAACTCATGATTAATAACAAATGATTAATGTGCTAGGCTGCTAACCAAAAGTTTGAAGGTCCGAGTCCACTCAGATGTTCTTCTGAAGAAAGACCTGGTGATTTACTTCCGAAAAATCAGCCACTGAAAAGCCTGACTCGATTAGACGACAACTGGTTTTTAAATATCCTTAATATGGAAAGAAACGGTTTAACAAGAAAAAAAATGAATGGGCACAAAACGCTGCTTGCCACCCAATATTTATTCTCACCCTTTTCCTTACTTTCCAACCCCTGATTTTATTCAGTGCTGCCATGAATTTATCTTAAAAACAGTTTTTCCTACACTGCCTTGTACCCAGGTCCAGTTAGACTCCTAAGATATAACCAGAATGAGGTTTCTTGAGAAAAGTATTTTCTACCTGATAAAGAGGTGCAAATTCAGTGTCTGCAATTTTCCGTTCTCCTTCTTCTTTCCTGAAACTTGGTTGAGATGCTGGAGTTGGAATCACCTTTTGCATCTCTGATGGAAAAGCCACATGCTATGAATGACTCCTTAGAGGAGTTGGAGGAAGCTGGGTCCTTGGGGTCATTGTGGAATCGCCATTAGACAGCCGTGGATTGCCTATAGGACAGAGTAGAGCTGCCGCATAGAGTTTCCAAGGCTGTAACCTTTACAGAAGCTGAGTGCTACGTTTCCCCCACAGAGCCGCTGGTTAGCAGCTGAGCACTTCAACCACTGTGCCACTAGGGCTCCTTTGGTTAGCCTCTCCAAAATGGATTTTTGTTTCCTGCAGCCAAGCCTATTCTTAAATAATAAAAAAACTTAGAATCTGGCTTTAATTGCTGCAAGTATGAGAACTACAATGGAAATAGTTCAGAAAAGAATGCAAAGCTTTGGACAGTGAGGACACAGATAATGCAGAAGATGGCCGATTCTTATTTGGGACCAAACGTTTAGTTCACCGGGACACAGATCACTTGCTATCCAAGGTATTAGCATTAGTCAAAATGGCGGAAAATTTTAGAATATTGATATAGACCAACCCGGTTACTTCTTACCATTTTTAGTAAAGCTCTGAAAGAGATGGATAAACTCACACTTGAATTAGCCAATCAACAAAGAGAAATAGGAGAGACTACTGAAGCACCAAGACAGGCAGCCACTGCCTGAAGCCTGTGATTTAGTTTGATGAAGAATCCTAAAATTTAAAGCCTTGCCATGTTGGAGATGACAAGCGCTTGCTTCTCCCCAAACTGGAACAGTTGTAAGTGCCAGTTGCTACAAAGTGGTGGCCTCAGAAAGAGATGAAAATATAGCCGCAAATCCTTCCCAAATTCTTTCCACTAAAACCCTCAAGCTTTTAATAGGAGTGAGCCCACCCACAGAGTCAGAGGAAGAACGTCTCCACACTGGGCCTGTTGGTATCAGTTGCCTCAAGACAGTGGTCATTAGGCTGAAGGCTAGGTGGTTGTCATGGATTGAATTATATCCCCCCTCAAAAATGTGTGTATCAATTTGGTTGGGCCATGATCCCAGTATTGTATGATTGTCTACCAATTTATCATTTGATGTGATTTCACTGTGTGTTGTAAGTTCTATCACTATGATGTAATAAGATGGAGTAGCAGCAGTTATACTGATGAAGTCTACAAGATTAGATAGTGTCTTAAGCCGATCTCTTTTGAGATATAAAAGAGAGAAGCAAGCAGAGAGACGTGAGGGACCTCGTACCACCAAGAAAGCAGTGCTGGGAGCAGAGCGTGTCCTTTGGACCCGAGGTTACTGCGCAGAGAAGCTCCTGGTCCCGGGGAAGGTTGATGACGACAAGGACCTTCCTCCAGAGTCAACAGAGAGAGAAAGCCTTCCTCTGGAGATGACGCCCTGAATTTGGACTTCTAGCCTACTAGATTGTGAGAAAATAAATTTCTCTTTGTTAAAGCCATCCACTTGTGGTACTTCTGTTAGAGCAGCCCTAGATGATCAAGACAGTGGTAGACTGAGCACTGAGGCCAGTAAATAAAATCAGGAAATTTTCATGCTTAGACATTATGTATAGGAAAAAACTGCATTCATTTTCACATGGAAAGCAAGTATAAACAGGTACAGTCTGCACATGATTAGAAGCAAATAGAAAGTTTTTGAGGAACTTACATTGCCAAAAAAATCCCAGACCTGGCTGCAACAGCTTGGGATTCTTGAGCTTCTGAATTCATCTCTAAGTCAAAGGACTAAATGCATTGTCATTGAGTCCATTCCCGAATTGTGCCCATGGGAAGACACCTTAGAAAGCCAAGGAGCCCGAGGAAAAGACGTCCTTCCCTAAGCCACCTCGGAAGAGGCAACAGAGGAAAAGGCAAGCAGGATCTGCATCTGCCTTCTGAGGGTAGAATCAGAAGCCAAGGAAGACAAAGGAAAAGGGAGATTTTGCAGAGAGAAGAACTGGGGTTGCCAGATTAGCTACTGAATGCTGTTTGGTACCTGCTCAGATCTGTGCTATTGGTTGCTAAAGGCTAACAGCCGCGCCTTTCTCCAGTAAATTGCCCTTGGCCAATCAGAGCCACTTGACTCAGAGATGCCTGGGAGGTCACACAAAACCCTGAGGCTAAGGGGTGGCCAGCAGCCAATGACTCACTGACACAAGTATAAAAGCTTAGCCCACTTGCCTCAAGGCAGGACAACTTCGCGGTGCCATCCATACTCTCTAACTCCCACCACCCATCTGTCAGTTTGTCATACTGTGGTGGCTTGCATATAGCTATGATGCTGGAGGCTATGCCAGTGGTATTTCAAATACCAGCAGGGTCACCCATGGTGGACAGGTTTCAATGGCGCTCCCGGACTAAGACAGACTAGGAAGAAAGATCTAGCTATCTACTTCCTAAAATTAGAAATGAAAACCTTATGGATCAAAACAGAATATTGTCCAACATAGTGCTGAGAAAAACTCGTTGCCGCGGAGTTGATTCTGACTCATAGTCCTGGTGGTACAGTGGTTAAGTGCTCGGCTGCTAACCAAAAGGCTGGCAGTTCAAGTCCACCAGCTGCTCCTTGGAAACTCTGTGGGGCATTTCTACTCTGTCTTACAGGGTCGCTACAGGTTGGAATCAATTTGACTGCAACCTGGGCTTTTTTTTTTCTTTTTTGGTATAGTGCTGAAAGATGAGTTTGGAAGGCACTCCAGATACACAGTGGCCACAGTGACGGACACAGTCATACCAATGATCATGAAGATGGTGCAGGACTGGGCAACATTTTGTTCTGTCACATATAATGTCACCATGAGTGGGAGCTAACCGAATGACCATGACAGCACCTTGTAGGATGAACTTAAGGCTAAACTTTAACTGAACTCATCTCTTTACCTAGCTTCTTCCCTTGCCCCTCCTGCTTCCCTTACTTCCTTGCAGGTTTCATGTGAGTCAACCAAAAAACCAAACCAAACCCACTGCCCTCAAGTCGATTCTCGCTCATAGTGACCCTATAAGACAGGGTAGAACTGCCCCCTAGAGTTTCCAAAGAGCACTTTGTGGATTTGAACAGCTGACCTCTTGGTTAGCAGCCATAGCTCTTAGCCACTGTGCCACCAGGGTTTCCAACAAATGGCTGCATTAGAATCACCTTCTAAGGCTCTGCTTCTAGGAAAACCAGTCTAAGACACTACCCAGGAGTTTACCTCACTGCCAAAGCTGGGAGTCTTTGCTATGGCTGTCCTCAAGACTTTGATATTTTCTGTGAAAGAGTAATTACTGTGTATTCCCTGTTGTCCCCTTTTCTGAACCGGAGTTATTACTATAATTATGAAAGAATCATAAGATTTTTATTCTGTAATATTGTATTGCATGTGTCAGAGGCAGATAACTTGTCTTGTGGTTTATAGGTCACCGGACCATGAGAAGCCTCGTATAGAACACTTCCTTGGGATGATGGGTAAGATAGTCTCCATATGACAAGAAGATGTGTATTGGTATTACGTAGCCAAAAGGGTGTACTGTGGAAGATTCTGTGGGTTACCTACCCAGCATCCATTCTTCCCTATTTCCTTACGAACCAACCCTGATTTTCTTTGACATTGCAGGGGTGGATTATCTAATAGGCAAGGTAAACACGGTGCTTATCTTGCTTACCAGATCATCTGTAGTGAAATTGTCCACTACAGATTACTAGGTAAGCACAAGTAAGTCCGTGCTTACTTTGTCTATTGGATAATCCACCCCTGAAAGTATTGCACGTGCAGGGTTGATATACTCTCTATGGGTGTGAACGTATGTTAGAGAAAACAGAGACTTGATTAGATGTTTCATCTGTTCAATGAATGCTCCCTAAATGTGCATTTGCTCAAAATTTTAAGAGAAAATAATTCAAGGTATGTTTTATATTTCAAATGTTATCCTTGATTTAAACAATAAGGTAAACTATATTATTCTGTCCAACAGAGCTTGAGCGTGGCTGAAGACTTAGTTTGTATATTTGCATCTAAGAAATAGAATATTGTTCTTAGTCACCTTTATGAGAAAATTCTTGGCAACAGGGGAGAAGGGTACTGGGTGATGATGGGTTACTGATGTATGTTCAACATGTTGCTTCTTTGACATACGAAGAAATAGTCTAAATTGAAAAGTTTATGTCCCAGATCCTGGGAAACTTCATCCTTTCTTCTGAGTCAGGACTGGAACAAAATTCTAGGAGAAGGTATTTGCTTTTGACTGAGCTGTCTCTTTAAAGAGATAGGTGTTTGTAGAGACGAAGGGCCCATTCATTATGCTTTGCCAGAGATGGGGTATTAGTTACTTGGTCCTGGTCCAGTTACAGATTTTCATTTCATTTTCCGTTTTTAATTCCTCCCAGGCTGGAGCTCTGCTTCAGAAGATGTTTTTTCTGATCATTTGAGGTCTTCCCAGAAGAAAGGTGGAAAGCTTAACTCCTAAACAATACAAATTAAATTTTAATTCCTAAAGGTTGACCATTTGACATAGACTAGATATGTTCAGCCTTGTAGCCTGCTCTAGAGGAATAATTCAGGTTTGCAGTCCACAGATTAGAGCTTCGGTTTTATTAATTCATGTGACCTTGGGTAATAAGATTCAATTTTATATATTGAATGTCTGCTCCATAACAGTTCCTTGTGGGACATGTCTCATGGAGTATCTCATTTAATCCTCATGTTCACCCTTTAAGAAAGATTTTAACATCCCTATTTTACAGATGAAGCAAACAAAGCTCACACAGCTTATGCCGATTACCTGAAATCACACAATAGCAGGGTCAGGTCTCCATCTGAGAGCATTTCAACTTTCGAGCCTACGCTTACTCCGCCTGATACCTTCCTTTCCCTGAATCATAGTTTCTACAATTTATAAACGTGAGGTTTACAGTGCCTAACTTGCACAATTGCTGAAAAAGTTAAAATAATGTGTGTGTTGTGGCTGAAGTGCTGCATAAACTCAACCAGACACTGAAAAAATAGTTCCTGAGCCCTTGCTAGGTACCACGCATGGTTCTACATGCTGGGGGCACATCGGAAAACAACGTAGCATGGCTTTTGATGTCACCCAGCTTCCCAATTTGGTATAATCCCATTTAGTTGTCAACGATTTCAATGCAGGGGGTGGGGAGATGTCATCTGTTTCTCAATACAAAATTAATTTTGATTTTCTGTAGTTTGGTACAAAAAATACCGCACTCAGGGCTTTGTGCCATGGTAAGGGCAGAGGAAATAGGGACTTTGCCACAAAAGTGAACAAATTGTGACTTGGCTGCCAGTTCACAAACTCTGGGGATCACTGCAATCAACTCTGAAACATGGAACTAAGAAAAGGTTTATAGCATTCCCTGAAATAAGATCGGCTTTCTCTCACTCTAAAGAGCTTCTTTAAACAAAGAATTGCTTCTTTTTTTTTTCTTGGTGAGACATGAATGGCCATGGTGATGATAACTGTCTTTGTTCTCTGATCCTTTGGAGGGAAACCAACACCAGTGTCAACTAATGTCAACGTGTTCAGAGTGTGGAAGACGGAGGACGGTCCAGGGGAGTTTGCTGGGTCCGTTGACCAGCAGCTCTTGACAGCTTTTTGAGTACAAAACTTTCTCGTCCTGAAAGGATAGTCTAGAAACAGACTGTGTAGTCTTTTTCCAGAAAGGCCAAGCAGTCTCCCTCAAAATATCATGAAAACAGGAAGCCCGGTCACTTGCCCATCTTTGTCTGATATTTGGAAGAGGAGAGGAATTAACTGGGTTTCAAAAGCTGACCTTGATATTTTAGACTGCCCAGCCTTTCATGTATGTTATTTATTTCTCATGGCAATCTTGTGAGGGAGATAAGAACAATGAAGTTTTCAAAGTTTAAGTAACTCACCAAAAATTACCCAAGAATTGGTGGAGATATCCAGATCCATCTGATTTTAACTTTTAAGATATTTCCACCACCTCAAGTTGAAGTAACTAAGTATCACATAGCATGACAGGAATACATGAACCTATGTTCTGACTTAAAGTATTTTGTCTTATTAGTCATTCTCTGGGATTCACATTGTTATTCAACAGGCGGTGAGGAAATGCTTGTGGAAACCCAGGACCACATCACCTGGTACTGTCTGCTAGTTTTGGGCCCCAAACAACTTTTACCATAGTTGAGAATTTTGTGGCCAGAAAATTTCACCAGACTTCTCCACTTCACATTCTTGAGCAGTGCCTATGAGACAAGCACCCCATCCCGTATCCATTCTCCTTCCATCCCTTTACTCCTCTGTCGTCTTTTTCCAGCCCTTCCCAATATTGGTCTCTCCTGTTTTCTCTGGATATTATGGTTCATCTTTGACAAACTCTCTTAAATTCTTAACTGCTTCTAGAATTCTTCCTCTTTCCTCAGTCAAGGTAAAACGTTTATTTTCACAAATAACTGTTTTTTATTCCATATACTTCCATCAAGGCCACTTTTTACCCCATACCACACACACCAGAATTTGGAGGTAACGTGCATTTTCCATGATCCTTACAGCTGCCTCAAACCTTTCTCTCCCACGTCCTCTTACAAAGCCACTTCCTCCTTTGATGCTGTTATATAAATGAGTCAAAGGCGGCCACTGTCTGTGGGCTCCAGGTTGTTTATTTCACCATAACAGGCTGGGCCAGTTAGCGCAAAAAGCCCACTGGTGCCAATAGCCCAAATAAGTAGATATTTTGGTCACTTAAAACCTGTCGGCTTTACGTACCCTGAGGAACCTCACCCGTCGTCTGGTAGCCATAGACAAAACTCTGTAGTTATAAGGACTGTAAGGTGCTGCAGTTTTTGGAGCTTTCAGACCCTGAGTCTCCCCACCTTACTGCAGAAGGACATCCCATAGGACCATCTAAGACATGCCCCTCTCCCTTTCCTCTTCCCTGGGATTTCCATGCCCTCTCGTGTCTCCTTTACCTCTTGTCTCTGGAAGGCTGCCCGCTGTGAGGAAATGCCCCCAACATGCAGCTGTTAATGGGTTGGCCCCAATAAGTAGCTTGTTGTACAAGGCTGCTATCCCATGGTCGTATCTCATTCCTTGGTCAGCCCCGAACTCCCTTGAACTCATTACATATGCTCATCCCTTCCAGCTTTGTCAGTCTCTCTCGGTGTTGTCATCTACCTGGGGACATTGTGGGCTCTGTGGACACTGGCCTGTAACTCATGCTCATCTCAGCCAGAACAAGTCCATCCTCCATTCTGGGAACTCTCCATAACTGTGATGACAACCTAACACGTAACTTCTTTGATTACATAAAAATTCATTTTTACTCAAATAATTTACTGATTACTAAGGTTATGCCTGGATTCTTACTATCATACAGCATCTCTCCATATCTGAAACTTTTTAAAAGCCACAGGATATTGACTCTGTGAGGAAATCTGGACCTGATCATTCTCTAAACCTTCTCACAGATGAACTCGGCTGAGGCAGAGGACTCCTGTGCATTTGCCAGGGTGGGAAGCTGGGGAATGAAGTGATTAGCCTGTGCTTACAGTTCAATGAAATCATACGAATCATACACCTAAGCACATTCAATCAAAGAAGGAGGAAAACAAATGCCCGGGAAGGTTAGACACAAATGGAAATGGGGCTGACCCCAAGCCTCCTGTGTAATAAGGAATCCTGGCCAAGAAGAGCAGTTGTTTCCACAACGTCCCCCACTTACCGCCATCACATGGGAGATCTAAACATAATAGTTGAAAAATATGGAAAAAATTCTCTTCACAAGGTTTTAACTTTTGAAATGAAAACGGGTAAACTACCCTAGACTTTCACCTTATTTGGAATTTTAGTTTTTTTTTTTTTTAAATAAAGGAGGAAAAGATAATCATCCTGGCATTTCTCTTGCTTTAGCTCATGGTATTAATGGATGACTATGATGATCAGCAGCCGTGGTGGTGCAGTGGTTAAGAGCTTGGCTGCTAACCAAAAGATTGGCTGTTCGAATCAACCAGCTGCTTCTTGGAAACCCTATGGGTCAGTTCTTCTCTGCCCTATAGGGCTGCTCTGAGCTGGAATTGACTTGATGGCAACAGTTTTTTTTTTATGATGATCAGAGAATACTGCACAGGAAAAATTGTGAAACGGAAGACGTTTTTCCCAGTGCGTTCAGCCATCTGATTCTTGATCCTTTCCGTATGCTGAAAATGTCCCTTACTATTCTTCTGAGAGATTCCACAGTTGAGAGTCCTCTGGCTGTGACAGTGTTCCATTTTCATTAGATTTGATTCAGCTGGTCAGACTGTCTTGGTGAATATCATCATGGCTGCCCCGGACACATAGATAAGGCAGCTAACACAGCACAGAGGAGTTCACTGGCTTTGCAGGGACAAGATTCAATCAACAGTCAGAGTGATAAACGCCAGTGATCCCCAGTTCTTGCAGTGAATCACAGGTTTTTGTTTTTGCTTTGCTTTAATTAAATGTAGGCTTTCCTTACCCTTCCAGGAAGCAATTCATTTTGGGAGGGGCGGGGAAGAGCTGGGATTCTCCAGTTCAGCCGGATTCAAAGCTCAATTTTGGGACCAGTGGTGTGAATTGCTCTTTAAGTTTTGCTGCATAATCTGGTAATATCTATCAAGTTTTAAAACACACACGCCAATCGTGTTGCATACTGAAAAAGAGCTAAAAAGATTGAATGATTAACTGAATATAATATATACTAGTCCAGCAATGGAAAACAAAGACAATCCAGTACAAAGATAATGCACGTATCTGAAGTAGAGAATTCAACAAATAAAACACGAAGACAAGAGTTTTCAAAGGGTCAATTGATTAAAATTTCTCTAAAATACAGAAAAGACTAAATCAATCAAATGAAAGAACCTTTGATAAACAAAGACAAATTGATTCACAGCTATAGAAACAGATATATCCTTGGTAAGTTATTGAACTCAAATGATAAAGAAAGAGTTCTTCAGTCATCTGGACAGAAAATAATCATCTCCCATGATGGGACAATATTCAGGTGACCTCATTTTTTTTCCCCATAGCAACCTTCAATGAAGTAACATCTGCATAGTACTGAGGATAAAAAGTATCATTTAAGTTTATTGTATCTGTACAAGTCATATTTCAAGAGTAAAAGCCACAGAAAGGCTTTCTCAAAGATGAAAGAATTTAGGTAATATGGCACCTATAAGTTCCTCTGGACAAAATACAAAGCCAGAAGCCCCCCTCCCTAAAAAGGACACTTAAATTCAGCCAAACATGAACTACTAAAAAAATTCAACAATGGAGTAACTATGGTAAAATGACATTAGATAAGTCCACTTTAATAGTTCCATACTAATCCACTAAAATATGGAAACACAACTAAATAATGAAAGAAATTATACTAGTAGGTCAGAATGTAAATGTTGTTTATCGAGACAAAGTACAAGTAAAACAAACAAGGAACAAAAATTGAAAAGTGAGGGGGATGTTAGATGGGAGAAAATATAAGTGATGCCCATCAGTTCCCCTTATTGGAGAAAAATGTCTAAACTGGAAATGTAGCTCTTAAATGCCATGATTATTCTAATCTCAGAATTAAAACAATTTTTTTGTTTGAAATTTATAAGAATATTGTAGAATCATATGTATTTTGTAATTAAGTACTTGTCTGGAAAGACGGGTAATTCCTTTTGTTTATTTTTTATTAAATTCAAATAACATTTAAATATTTTTTATGTTTAAGTATATATATAATTTCATTGTTTTAGAGTTATTTCTATATTTTTATGTATCTACATATTGATGCATATATCTGTTATGCCATATGTATGTGTATACGTGTGTATACACATATATACACACACATATGTCTGTATCTGTATCTATATCTGTATCTGTATCTATATCTATAAAGAGACAGAAAGAGAGAGGGAGCTAGTTGTCAGTAATAACAGATACCAAATACAACACTTGAAAATACCCTCAGCAATAGCTCAATCATTTGCCTTGCATGAGAAATGTGTGCTTTCAAGTCTTTGTCAAGAAAGATGGGTCCACACTGCATGGTACTGAATTAGTAGAATTGTCATTGATGAGGTCCTCTCTTTTATTAGAAACCTCTGACCTGACACCTGGCTTCATGCATCTCTATCAAACCCTTTAACTTTCCCCGGAAGATCTTTGTGAGTAAGACATCTACCTGGCCAAATACCAACAAACTCTCATGATGACGAGTCTTATTCTCCTGGTCTCTCTGACCACAGCTGATTGATTTAAAGACGGAAAGCTACTAATGTTTTGACAACGGGCCTGTCTACAGGAATTTGGAAGTTTTACCAGGCTCTTCCTGCGTTCATCTGACTGGAACCTTGAATATAATGTCATGAATCATCAAGGACCATTTTCCACCATGGTGTCTGGAAAGCTGAGAAAACTGGAGTGCAGTCAGAGAGAATGAAGCAAATCCACCAGTGGAGCAGACACAGGACGTGGCTGATAACATCGCAGTGTGTCCTGGACTCTCAGCCTTGGGATTCCATGCACACCTCTGTTCTCTTAAAATGAATCTGTCTTTCTATTTAGGCCAGCATGAGACAGTTTCTTCTGCCAAAACAGTCCAATTGGTATATAGATTAAATTCTCAAAAGAAACATGTAAGAAATCTTTGTGGAACTTTCTTATGTAATGGAATTTATAAAAATATCAGCTGCCTTGATTCTTATCATATTCTAAAACTAAGACATTATTTGACAACAATTTAATTTCCGACAAATATTGGTCGTGCTGACTACTACGAGCCGAACACTGTTCTAGGTACTTGAACAAAACAAACAAAAATTCTCGTCCTCATGCAACTTACATTTTGGTAGAGGCACATAGTCTTCTAATTTTTGGATAAAGTTGAAAAGTAGAATTTTTGGGAAATAGATGAGTTCATTTGGAAGCAATCAATTCAATCTTTCTGAAATATAGAGAATCTTTGCATCAAGAAATTGAAAGATCTCCCAATACAGCAAGAGAAATACCATATGTTTTGGATTTATAAGACAAACTTGATATAATAGAACAATAAGGATATTTCAGACACCTGTGTTTTAACAATATTACTTAATGAAGGTAAACATGCCTCTAGCTTTCTGCTTTCATTAATACACAGCCTAAGGAAATGCTGCTTAGAAAAGTTCATTTTAAGGTATCTGAGTAAAAAAGTAAGTGTTCGATAATATTTGTTGTATGAATGAATGGGAAGTTTCTGCCCTTAAAGAGCTAACGCCAAAAGGAAGGAAGACTTCACCATATTTTCAATCACTAAAACTCTGTCAGAAACACAAACATATTTACTTTAAAGTTATTTTTTAAATCTCACCTGGTATTAGTGTATTTCCGGAACTTTAATTTTGTTGCTTGTTTTTCTAGGGGTTTTACACTTATCTAGGGCTTGCAGACAATTGGGAGCTCCCAAACCAAGGTGACGTGAAGCATGGTGCAAGTCCAATCACCAAGTCACAGCGCATTGTGACCCAGGTTGTGCTTTAAGTTTGTGTTCTCCACGCCGCTCCAATGTACATCAGACCCAGAGTCCTCCAGGCCCATGGCTTTGCCTCATTCTTTGTTTCTGGCCAGCAGACATGTTTCTCTCTTTCTTGCTTTCTTTTGTTTTAGTGTGGCTATTTTTTTAATTTTAGTTTTCTCTTTTTAAAATGAATGTTTGCCTTATGTTTGGATCGAAGGAAGCATCAAAGGGTAAACGTCTTGACTGGGAATTCCAAAACGAAGTTCTAAATTAATTTTCTGGACTTGAGCCAAGCAGAATAAAAGGCATTAATTGTGAGTGGTGAGACCATTCCCAATACCCTTGAAGTTACATCATATGATTGGAATTCTGAAAACAAAAACAAATAAAAAATGCTCTGAAATGTTCTCTCATTTCTCTAAGTCATCCCCATTTGTAACAATAAGCCATTTGTATGATTTGGCATCTTCTAAACAGTTCAGGGGCAGAGCTCCAGGGGGTCAGGCTCCTCAAAAGAGTTCCCAGCACCAGCAAAAAAACTGATCATTGTTGGAGATGGAAGGACAGAGAACTCATGAATTGATTTCATAGGCCAATCGCAATAAAGATGAAGAACATTGCTCAGATATAAACTGTTATTGAGAGACAGAAATTAAATCCAGTTTTAGGCTCCGTGGCTATGAGGTTATTGTTCTTTTCACCACGCCATGCACTTTCCTTTTTTCGTCTTCTTATAAAACGTACGAAGAATGCTGATTATAGTCCAAGACATCTAAAAAATGCCTTATTAGCCTCCTGAGCACAAACTAATCCAAGCCATACCAATTGTTGGTACTGACGAAAATGTTGTGTTTTTGCTGAGCGTACTTCCCTCATTACTCAGGAAATTCAAGATGATGCTGATGATATCAGCCTTGTTCTTCTACTCAATTAATATCAATTTAAGTATTCATTAAGAAACCTTTGGCTTTGTGAGATGAAATATGTTCAGAGTATTGTTAAGTAAATTTTTTAAAAGCTGCAGTTTGTTACAATTGCGTAACATTCAGCTTTTAGGTTTTTAGAGTTATGGAATTTTATATAACTCATGCATTCATCTTTTTTTTTTCATTGCAAATATGTCTTGAGTGCCTATTATGTGGCACGCACTGTGACAGGTGCCTGGGACGTAACAGTGAATAAACGCAGACTTGTTTCCTGCACTCATGAAACTGACAGTCTTGTAGAGGACATAGAAAACAACCAAATAACTATTAGATAAACAAAAATTAAAACTATTATAAGTATTATGATGGAAAGCTGTTAGGTGCTGCGAGGGAATAATCTGAGGATTTGACTAAATCAGGGATTCAGGGATGGCTTCTCTGGGAAGCAGATCTGAACATTGCGTAGAAGTAAATTCAGTGAGAATTGGAAACCGCACATCATTACAACCTAAATAGATTACATCAAATTTTTATTCTACATATAAGTTAAACCAGAATTTATAATACAGAGTATTACAGTTTTTGTTTGTAGTACTGCATGTACTAGTGCTTTGACTATGCCATGTGGCAGAATTTGGACAGAGTATATTACCGGGAAATAGAAAATGAAAAATTCGTGAATGAAGATTTCCTGCTGAACAAACTGACTGAACATTTTCTTTTATCTCCAATACTCTTTGAAACCTCACAAAAACAACAGTAAAGAAAACAAATGCTATGAAGCCACAAAGACATAAAATAACAGTAAAAAATGAGTTGGGGGGGAGACTAGGTGGCTGAGAGATTTCCACAAAGTTTGGAAAGTGGACACTTTGTGCTGTCTTTTGAGGAGGCTGAGTGTTTCATACATAGTTTTATGGGATAATCAGATTATATTGTATAAAGGCTTTTTTTTGAATTGTGTGCAAAGAAGGGTACTTATGTAAGTGTACGTGTGTGTGCATGTGCTGGTTATCCGAATAAGTGGAATATAGTAAAATGTATTTAGTTTTTATTTTTTGTTATACCCAAGATACCATAACTCAGTACGTAATTGTTGCATAAAAATAATAAAACCCACAGAGAATCAGGATTTGCCTCTTTAGACACATGACTTCTTTCTTCAATTCAAGGAAACCTTATTTGGTGGTGGTTTCTGAAATTTCTCTAAGAAGCTAGATGTCTATACAAAGCAGTGTCAATGTTAAGGTGTATATTATACGTGATGTAACAAAGGAGGCAATTAATTTGGATTTGTTTCCACAGAGTAAGCCATTTGATATTTCTGTGCTTTTCATGGCAGATTAGGTTTGATCATGGTGGATTATTATATTCTTTCTGAGTCATTAAGAGCTATTACTGACACGTACCAAACTGTTTTGAAGCATTGCCATTATGTTTAAAACATATAATTTGTAGATAAAAGTAAAAGCATGAAGCTTGTCAAATACCCTTTCATTTCATATTGGAAAGAGGAACAAAATTCTTCACTTCAATGTTGAATTATTATAAGGTAGAGAAATCAGTAGAAAAATAGATATTTAAAAAAGGAAATGCTATTTCAGTATTTGCAAGAGAACTGTGGCAAAGTTTGTAATGATTTTCCTATCTGCTTATTCTCTCCTTCCTGAGAAGATAGGAGGAATCCCCTTCCCAGATCTCTTTGAAGTTACACAAGGCCATGTGGCCAGTTCTAGCCAATAAAATGTAAGTGAAATCGATGCATCTTATTTCTAAGTTTAGGCTTTTAAGATCAAGGGTACTGCCTCCATAATCTCTCTTCTCCTTTGGAGGTGACCATGGGGGTCATTTATTGAAATAGTGATATTCAAAAATGAAGCATCCTGGATCTCTGAAACACTTCGTGGAGAAGAGCATCTCTGGAGAGACATCTGATTCACAAGAGACTTTGTGTGCATGAGAAATATACTTTTTCTGTTTAAGATAGTGTTGTTGCAGTTAGCATTTACTTACCCTGATTAAAACTGGTATATCTTATTATACAGAATCCATGTACAGATTTAATTTTATTAAGCAAAACCATGTTTTAACAGGAAAGAGATACTCGCTACTAACCCCAAAGTAATTATCCCTTCAAAGACATTTCCACTTGTAAATAAGTACCACTCGATTTACAAGCTTTTTAACTGATAAATCAGATCATAAAATTACATGATTGACAAAATTAAGAGGTAATGATGTGTGAGTGCATGTGTGAGAAAGGTTAATACTTATATGTGGTCAGATTTTTTTTTTTTTTTTGAGCCGTTAAATTAGGTGGTATGTGTGAAAATAATCTGTAAACTGAAAGATACTATAAAATATAATCAATAACATAATCATCATCATTATCATCGTTATCAAATTCTTGCTTGATTAAGAGTCTTGGAACCAGCCATGCACTTAGGAGGGATGTTCACTGGATACTATAATAAGATAGTACTTCAGTCAGTCAACTAAACTTGTTTGATCTACATGTTGCTGAGCAACCTCTTTAATTTGCTTGTTAATTAACAGTTCATTACCGTGACTGAAGAGGGTCAGCAAAAAAGTAGAAGACCTTCAATGAGATGAATTGACACGATAACTACAGCAGTGGGCTCAAGCGTAACAACGATTGTGAGGATGACACAGGACCGGGCAGCATTTCATTCTGTTGTACCCAAGGTTGCTATGAGTTGGAACTGACTCACGGCACCTACCAACAACGACCTTGAATGATATACTAAGTTGTTCTGGTTTCATGTCCATATAGTCTTAGACTGTTGCACAGTATTGTCTAAGAATTTGAACCCATACTCCACATGCCAGACTGGGCACTGTGGTGCAGGACTGTGTCCCACCAGAGAGGACATCCAAGGTACTACATCAGCTGGTGGTGGCTCTACTCAGAGGCCTGGGTCATGGGGGTGTGTGTGTGTGTGTGTGTTCCCAACAGTTTCTGATATAGCAATATTTTAAATACCGGGGTCCCAGCAAACCTGATTGTCTCATCAGATTCATCTCAGTAATTTAAGCTAAAACTAAACACTTTGATGGGGATTTTCTTTTCTAGTGGCAGAGATTTATGTTTTATAGAAAGTGGTATCTCTTATTTCCACTTATGATTTAGAAGGCCTCTATTCTTTTTCTCTTCAAGTGCCTGTTCCATCAATTATCCCCCATCTTGTCTAAATCTTCAAATGCTTTCTGTCCACCAGCCTCTTTAGAGTTTCATGAAGTCCTCTAATCCCCTAAACATCTTCCCTCCACCATCTCTCTATGCTATGAGACTTGTTCTCTGTTTTACACTGTCCTCCAGTTTTGATATCAGGTCACATGAGCTTTATAAAATGAATTGGGAAGTTTTTCCTCTTTTTCTATTCTCAGAAATGGTGTATGTAGTATACGGTTATATTTTTCTTGAAGTGTTGGGAATACGTATATCTAAAATCAGCTGGGCATAGTGTTTTTTCATGCGGGAAAGGTAGACTGATTACCAATCAATTTTTTAATGCTTATTGGCCTACTAAGGCATTCCATTTCTTTCTTTGTCAATATTAGTAACCTATATTTTTTTTCTAAAACTTGACCATTTCATCTAGTTTTCAAAATTCTTAGGATAATCATATACACTTAGGATTTTAAAAATATCATTTATATCTGTAGAAACATCTAGGTTTCTATTATTATTCATCTAGTTCCTATTATTTCTTTTTTTTTTAGTATCTGGTAAATCTTTACAGGGATTTGTCGATTGGATTAGTTTTTCCTTTTTTGGTTTTGTTGATCATCTATTGTTTTCTGTTTCATTGATTTCTCTTATTTTATTATTTCCACCTTTTCTTTTAGGTTAGCGCTATTTTTCGAATCTGGCGATTGCAACTGCTGCAACTCCAAGACTTTCAGTGACATACCCAGTGTTGCAGAAGGAATAAGTGCTAAACGCAGGGCATGTGTTAAAGGCCAGGACTCTGTCCATCAGACCACAGCTTCCTTTACAGGAATAGAACCAAAGAAAGTGCAGTACTGTAATTTTGTTTTAATGATACTTTTTGCTCTTTAGTGTACCCGGAATTAATTGCCATGCTTGGTGTGTGTGATAACTCTAAGTTCATATAATCTATACTAAAATCCAATCATTTCATTCATGTTTACGTAAAAATATATAAACTAAAAATCCCATCATTCATGTTTATATAAAAATGTACCTCATGTTTTTGTGTTTATAGACTTCTACCTTCATTTTGAAGCATGCTAACAGGAGGATTGGAGTTTCTTATATTTCTTCCCCGTCTACTAATATGCCCTTAATTTCCTACTCGTCCTGAAGTTCTTGCTGTTGAAGAAAACTATATATCTCAAGGGGCAAATCATTTTGCAATTTTATTAAATTTCTCAAATCCTAAGGAAGCAGCTTAGGATTTTAGATTTCGGAAGAAATAGATTTGAATGCCAGCTTGGCTGTTAATTAGCTATATGATCTTGGATGAATTTCTTAACCTGGTTGATCTTCAGTTTCTTCATTTCTTTAATGGTTAAAATGTCTACTTCATAGGTTGTTATGATAATTAAGCTAGTGGGTGTAAACTGGATAAATTACTATAGATGAAAGTTATGCTTCTTACCTTCAGAGGCTTCAAAATCCAGTTTAGAATGTGGATTGTCTACAGTAAGTACTGATGATCATATCAGCTAACGTATATAAAGGAGGCGGGGGCAGAATAGACCTAGGTTTGAACACTGCCTCCATCACTTATAGTTTAGTGTTTTTGTCTGTAAAAGGGGATAATGATACAATGTGCCTTATAAATTTAAGAAGATTAAACGAGATAATTTATGTAAATTACTTAATAGTGCCTGTCAATCCAGTGAGCACTCTGTGGAAACGACCTGGTTTTATTATTATTATTATCATTTGTAAAGGGCTCAGGAGAAAAGGAAATCCCTGGGAAGGGGGCTGTGGATGCAAGAGTAAGTGGTAGAGAGGGCAAGCCTTGCAAAGCGATAGAACTGAAGGTCCCATGGGGTCAGAGACGGCACCATTCACTCAGTTCTGTTCCTGGTGGCTGTCCCCATATCAGGCACACATCACCCAGTCAACAAATATGGGTGAAATTAATGAATACAAAAATTGCTCTTTCTAAACATTAACCAAAGTGTGATATCAGAGGCATAAAAAAGATGAAATACGTTTCAAAATGTATTCAAAGTCAAAAGCACCCACCAAAATATATTTAAGTACAGGAAACATGGGAGTTCCTTGGTGGCACAAACGGTTAAATGCTTGACTACTAGCTCAAAGGTTAGTGGTTCGAACCAGGGACAGATTACCCAATAAGCAAGGTACACCGACTTACTTGTGCTTAGTTACTATCTGGAGTGCACAATCAAAGATGTGGTGACACTCATGTGAAATTGTGCACTACAGATTAGTAAGTAAACACAATTAAGCCCAGGCATATCTTGCTTACTGGTTAATCCACCCCTGGTTCACACCAACCCTGAGGCACCTTGGAAGACATATCTGGTAGTGATCTGCTTCTGAAAGGTCATGGTTTTGGAAACCCTGTGGAGCAATTATACTCTGCACACGTGGGATCATCATGAGCTGGAATTGACTCGAGAGCAACGAACAACAACAGGAAACATGGGTTCTTGAAAGGAACAAAAAATTGGCATTTTGGAAAAGAAAAAAAAAAAGACAGAGAAAAGTAATTATCTCTGTTTTCATTTTACTTCTATGGAAAATAATTATTTTCTTCCTCTCAGAGATGGTTTCTTCATTGGCATCAACTGGCACTCATAAAAGGCAATCCCAGGTTCTGGCCATGTGGACATTTGTTATACTGGCTGGGTGAGGTAAGTCAATGTAATTCTACTGTTGAAACATCTAATCTTTCTGTTGCTGGATATTTAAGAACTTTTGGTTGCTTATATAGTGAATTACCCAAATAGAAATGACAAGCAGTTAGAGAGAATGAGAATCTGTTGTCTATTTCATATATGTATATATATTTATCCTAATATCAACTCTGCTGAGTAGAAGAAACGGGTGTTATTTTCCCCCATTTATAGAAAAAGAAACAATACCAGAAAGTTCTGGTAATTTTCTTGAAGTCAATCATGTATTAAGGATGGACCCAGAATTTGAATAAAGACTCTAGAGCCTACACACTTTCCACTAGGCTTTGATGACATAATGAAAAAAGAACAGACAGATACTATAAAAGCCACAAAACAAATCAGCATCTCTTCCTTTCAGGTGACAAACTGACATAATGATGTGAAGGACCCTGACTTGATTGGTCAAAAGGCCGCAGTGGGCCTGAAGTCTAGTCAGAAGGTGCCCTCAAGGAAGGGGGCACAACTTAGCCAGACTCAGACACTGGCACAGATGTCAGCAGATCGGCCTTGACAAGATGGCAGCATGGCCACCACGCTGTCACATCAAATAGCCCAGAAAAAATATCCTGTTACTGTTTTCCATCTGGATCCCAGCTCAGGGTCAGTGACCACTAGCACTTTCAACATAAGTGTTTAATTCTCTAAGCTCTATTGTAAAACATTAACAACAGCCTTAATTTTAAAAAAGTGCCCAAGGCACATGCTATTTTCCAACTCATTGATTCCTAGCCATGCTGAAGAGTTAAATTTAAAATTCAGTCTCCTGATCTGATTCTTTCATGTGCTGTGATGGAACAGGCTGCCTTAAATTTATGGAGCATTCTCCACCGACCTTATTCCTTTGCACTGGCCTCCCCCAGATCCTTGCCGGCATATCCTGTTAGTCTTCACTTGTAATCTCAGCCCTGCTCCTGTTGCAGTCAGTCTTCAGTTAAGGAACCTGGAGTCCACTTCAGCTCTGCTGCCTACAGGGGAAATAAATCAACTTACCCCATACTTCTCCTTGTTGTCCAAAATACATGGGATGCAAGGGCAAATTCTGGCACCAGTTTTGGCTCCAAATCTCTCCTTCTTCATTGTATCTGTAAACTTTTGCTATATAATAAATCATCCCTAAACTTAGTGGCTTAGAACAACAAGCGTTGATTAACTCATGATTCTGTAGGTTGACAGTCTGGGCTTGAACCAGCTGGACAGTAGTCTGCTGGCCTCCTCTGGGCTCACTCATGTATCTGCAGTCAGCTGGCAGTCGATGGCTTCATCACATATCTGGCAGTTGGCTGGCTCATGACTAGGGGCTGGCTTACTTTTGACAGGATACCTCAGTTCTCCTCCACATGCCACACGGACTAAGGAAAGTCACATGGCCAAGTCCAAGTTTAATGATTAGAGAGGCCCTTTAAAGTCATACAGCAAAGGATGTGCATCCAGGATGGGATATCCCATATTCAATGGCTGTCTTGCCCTGTGCCCTTTCCTGGAATAGGATTTCACTCTGTATTCCAGGACTCCAACTGTGGACTTGCCACATAGACACAAAATTCTCCACTCTTCACATCTTTTGTCATATGCCATATGGTCATATCCCCAAGGCTTTCTGTGACCTTGATGGAGGCCCAGCAGGGACAGGTAAATAAGCTAGGAAGGAGCAGACGACCATTGAGCATGTTCTACTGTCCAAATCTCACCACACTGGAAGGTGTTATAAACATAACACAGGTCTGAGCTGGATGAAAGAAACATAGAATATGGATGGCATGTTTGTCTATGGGTAGAAAGAAAACTCTTAAGGGTAAGTAGTGCCTGGTTTCATTATAAAGCAGGTCCCCAGACAAAAATAAAGGTATAAAATCAAGTTCCGGGGGAAAGGCTTGGTAGTGGAGGCTTAACGTATAATAAGATAGAGAGGGTAGGTAGAGCTGCTTACTGTACCCTGAGATTGATCACTGCCTGAGTCCCGTCCAGCTGACTACATGTCTAGAGGCTATCTTAACAGCAATTTAGGTAGTTTTCCCAGATCCTGGCCTGGATATCCCAAGGATCCGCTCATCCTCAGCCCTCCGGTCAGTCATTCAGACCTGCAGCAGCCAGTGGCCACGAGCCCATCTCCAATGACCAGAAACAGCCTTTTCCTTTTATGCCATTGTGTGGAACAAACATTAGTGTTCTTTGTGTCCTATAGTTTTAAAAAGTTTGGAAAGTACTAATCCACTCAGATAAACATAGTTATTGACCACCTATTATAACCTACTATAATATTTTTCATAGACCACGCTATTATAATATTTTTTGTAGGTAGCCCTTATATTTCTCTCAGAAACTATATGTATATGTACATAGATGTACACACATGTATGTATGTATAGACAAAGAGAATTTCAAAGCTAAAACCCTTGGCGTGACTAGGATTTCTAGGTAGGGTCTGAGCCCGATCCTTTCTTGTCCTAAGTGACTCCATCCTGGAGTTCTTCTCTGTCATATAATGCAGCGTGTCATTTTTGCCTCCCTCCTCTGCTAGAGGAGCCCTGGGGGTGCAGTGGTTAAGAGCTCAGCTGCTAACCAAAAAGGTCGGCAGTTCGAATCCACCAGCCGTTCCTTAGAAACCCTGTGAGCCAGTTCTACTCTGTCCTATAGGCTTACTATGAGTTGGAATCGACTTGACAGCAAGGTGTTTGGTTTTGGTTTACTCTGCTAGAGGAAGTGCTTGCAGTTAGAAAATGGCCAATGGCAAAAAGAGATAATTCAGGACCATGCAGGTGTTAGAAGTTTGAACCGTGGCCAAACTCCTGTGCCAGTTCTCAGAAAATGCCCCCTTTGCTCTCCCTCAGAAAACGCTTTTCCAATCTATGCTTGGGCCTTTACGTTTTCTTTATACCCTTGTTCAGCCTAACCTCCTTTAAAACTTAGAACAAACTCATATTACAAAGTTATGACTTTTCTGTATCACAAACCTTTTTCCCCTCTTTAAGCTTTAGAAATAATCATCCTAGAACTTTTTTGTTTTCTATTTCAACAGAATCCTCCATCTTAATGCTAAAGTAACTCAATTTATCATAGACTACAGGTGTCTGGAAACCTTGGTGGCACAGTGGTTAAATGCTACGGCTGCTAACCAAAAGGTCAGCAGTTCAATTCCACTGTTCAGTTCCACCAGGCGCTCCTTGGAGACTGTATGGGGCAGTTCTACTCAGTCCTTATAGGGTCGCTATGAGTTGGAATCGACTCGTTGGCAATGGATTTGGTTTGGTTTGGTTTACGGGTGTCCAGATGCTGTCAAACATGTGGTTTTAGTGGCCAGCCAGAATCCTGTTACCTGGAGCTATCCTTGCAAAGAACATCAGCACCTGCCTGGGTGGCGAAGTGAAGCCCCACCACCGACAGCCTTGTATATATTAACCAACCAAAATGGTTTTAGCTGTAATCTGCTTCTTGCGGATTTTTTCTTCATGAGACTTTGTGTTACTGCAACCCCACCCTGAACACAGTATTGGATTTCTCCCTTTACTGTGTCCCTGTTTTGCAGAATGCTTTCTTGGACATAATAAAACTTTTTATTTTTAATCCTAAGGACTGTCTATGTTGTTCGTCCCTGTATCCTCACTTTCTTAAACAGAACCCAGCATTTACCTGGTATTCACTGAATATTTGTGGAGGGAAGCATCTCGACCCTTGCTGGAGGTACAATCATGACTATAACATGGCCCCTGCCCTTGAGAAGCTTGCAGGCTAGAAGACAAGCTTGTAGTCCAGAGTTCTCTGGCTGCGTTTCTGTCTTTTAGGGACCCTGAATGAGACAGAACAGCGAATATGATCTTTAGCGAATCTGCTGCTACTCCCTGGAGTCTAATCAATCCTCAAGATGATTCCAGGACAAACCAGGCCCCTCTCGGCCTCTCTACAGGAGCAGTCATGGGCTCTCTTGGCGACTCAGGCAGCCATATAGAGGGAGACGTTCCAGCCTACAGGCCCGATGAACCTCCTCTATTAAGCAGAATGTACCAAGTCAACTTTATTACAGGTTAAAGGTTGTGCTTTCTCCACTATTACAGAACCATTCACACAGAATAATTTTAGTCAGACCAATTGCCTACCAAGTAGAATGATGGAGACTGAGGAGCCAAGCAGAAATTATGGTCTATAAGGGTTTTTCTGCTTCGTGTGCAGAAACAGCCTCCAGCTGGATCTCGTTGAGCCACAGACTAAATCACATTTGATTCAGCTACTTTGCTGCACGTGGTCTGGGTAACACTATGGCAGGGACCCAGAGCGGCAGTGCTTTCGTTCACATGGTGTGAAAATGGTGCGTAGCAAGTTAGATAGACGGAATCTTTTGGTCTTACTTTTATTTGTTCTGGCCGTTTAAAATCATAGGAATAACTTCACACACACACAAATATCAAGGAATTTGAACACCTGCTACATATGTTGAATCATAGCATCATTTATAGAGATGGTTTTGGTTAAATTTTACTTTGCTCATGAGTTCCTTATATATATGCATGTACGTATGTATATATGTATACAATAGTAATATATTTCAAAGTGTGATTATTATGTGCCACATATTCTCTAGGTTTTATTATTTGTTCATTAATAGCTGATGATCTTGGGAATGGAGACGTTAAGTAACCTACCTAAGGTCACACAGCTACTAAGCAATAGCTGAGATTTGAGTTTAAGCGGTTGGAATAAACAATTAGGCCTATTACCCAAACTAATTTCCCCCCCTCCCTCCATCCTTGCTCCCTCCCTGCCTCCCTCCCTCCCTTCCTTTATTAAGTCACCAAACATTTCTTGAGTACTTATTCTTTTTTATGCACTTAAACACAAAGAAGCATGTATTTCAGAATTTTACAGAACTTATAGACAAGTGGGAAAAAGAAGTGTGTAAATAAAGTTTACCTCGAATATAGTGAATGATCTAATAGAGGTATGTATGATGTATTATAGGATTGGAACAATGTAAACTCTATGAAGTCACCTTTAATGTCAATTCTGTTGGCCACTCTATTCCCAGACTAAGAACACTACACTGAATCTATCAGGTGTTCAAAAATATCTGTTGCTTGAATCACTGAAAGCAGTCTCAAAGAGATGATATTTGACTTGACCTGGCCTATTGTAAATTCCAAAAAGGGTAAAAAAAAAAAAGTATTTTAATTAACGACCAAACATTTATCCAGTAAGGTGCCTTACTATGTGCAGGTATATCTTTAAGCACTTTGTGAATGTGGACACATATAACGTCCACAACAATGGCTGTCGTTCACTGCCGTCGAGTCGAGTTGGCCTCGACTCATGGCAACCCCATGTGTAACAGAAACAGAACACTGCTCAGTCTTGCAGCATTTACGAGATTGATTTCAGATCTGACTACTGTGATCCACAGGGTTTTCATTGGCTGAATTTCTGAAGCAGACCACCAGGCTTTGCTTCCTAGTCTCTCTTAGTCTGGAAGCTCTGCTGAAACCTGCTCAGCATCAGTGCAAGCCTCCAGCGACAGACAGGTGCTGGCTGATCATGGGGCACATTGGCCAGAAATCAAACCAGGGGCTCCTGCAGGCAGGCGAGAACTCTGCTACTGAACTGCCACTGCCTTCATGACAATCATGAACCCTGTTTTCCAGATGAGAGTCTGGAGTCACAGACTGGTAATTTGTCACAGCTGGGCAAGTTAACCTCCAGACATCTCTAGATATCTGTTTCTTCATCTGCATACTAAATAATAATACCCATTACAAGAGGCTTCAGGAGACATTGTATATAAAGTACTTAGCACTGTATTTGACTCAGTAAATGGTGGTTATTATTTAAATAGTTCTAATCACGGAGACTGATCCGTCACTTCTGGATTCATAATTCTATGTGTCCTATCTTAGCAAACGTGACTTTGCTCTTAAGAAGAGATTCCCGCCTCCCTGGGTCTTGGACTTTCTGTTAGGACTTTCTAGGGCTGTCTTCCTTGGCCCCAGTCACTTGAACCCTCATGATAAAAATTCCATGCCACTAACTCACCTTGTTAATTGCTCACCAGAGGAAGTAAAAATTTCTTAGGCTAAATTTTATAGTTTGCTATATTTTGGTCTCGTTATCTTATCGTGGAGCCTAGGTGGCGTAGTGGTTAAGAGCTCAGTTGCTAACCAAAAGGTCAGCAGTTCGAATCCACCAGCTGCTCCTTGGAAACCCTAAGGGGCAGTTCTACTCTGTCCTATAGGGTCATTATGAGTCGAAATCAAGTTAACAACAATGGGTTTGGTTTTTTTGGCTTTTGGTATCTCATAGTAACCCCTGGGTGGTCCAAACGGTTAAGCTCTTGACTACTAACAAAAAAGTTTGGTGGTTCGAACCCACCTACAGGTGCCTCAGAAGACAGGCCTGGCAATCTGCTTCCAAACACTCACAGCCTTGAAAACCCTATGGAGCAGTTCTATTCTGCGCATGAGGTCTCCATGAGTCAAAATCAACTTGATGGCTATTAACAAGAGCAACAATAATTTATGTCATAATATTGTTTTTGTTTTTTTTTTTTTGCCTCTCAGACATGTTTCCTTTTCTATACAGGAGCAGAGATCACCGTTCTTTACCTTCACATAAACAGAGCATTTCCTCCCTCCTCTAGGGGATGTCTCATCTGTCCTTTGTAAGTATTTCTTTCAAATCTCAACTTAAAACCAATTACTTATATTAATCTTTTTGCAACTTTTCTAGCCTCTTTTCATTGATCCTGTATCAGCTGGAATTTGATTAGAAAAACATAACCACTGGGAAAGATGCAGAATATGGGATTTATTATAGGAACTCGAGCTTACATAATCGTGGGAGTTGGTTAAACACCTTACATACAGCTGTTGTTTCTGCATCTGGTTCTGGGGATGACGTCAGCAGGATACACAGTGAGAAAGAAAAGACAGACATGGCGTGGGGGAACGAAGGACAACAGAACCCACAAGGACAAGCTAGAACTCATGTAGGTCTCTCACGGCCAATAAGCCTCCAATTTTGATGATGCAGGTGACTTGAAGAAAAGCTGGTACTCTTTGTCACAGAACTAAACATCTACCTGGCTAAGATTTAGAGGAGCATAAGGAGGAAATCCAGTGGGAGCTGGGGAAACTGAGCTTGACTGCTACACCAAACCAACAACGTGAGTCAGCTCGGTGACAAAGTTGTTGAAGGGCAAAGGAGCCTGCTTCGACCTGCCGAGCATAAAATGGATATGGCCGTGCTTCAATTCTGCTTTTGAAATCTCATGCAAAGTATCTTTGTGGTGCACACTAATCAGGAGCCATACTCGGAATGCAGCTCTGGGAAAGGCATTTGCAGTTCGAGCTGGCCCAGAACACTGCACTTTTCCCCTTACAGCTTGGCGATCATACATACCTCTTTTCACCATCCCTGATCCAACTTCCAGACAGAGACAAGGTCAAAAGGACGTCTCTCCCTAACATGATACAACTATCCCTTACACAACTGAAAACACACGAACTCTTCCACTTTTGTTCTAGATGAATCGTCTTTCCCCTTGGTATTATATAACTTAAGAAAACTGTTACTTAAGGTTAATTACAATTAACACCTCTGTTAGATGATAGAAACGGAAGAGGAGAAGAAAAACTGGTTAAAATAGACACATTCTACATTCCAGGCATATTCCTCCTTAGCGTCCGTTGCGTGGTAGTAACCCAGTTTTTTTCTGGATAGTGAGAATTAATGACCCTTGCAATTACCGTTACACTGGTTTTGTTTTTGGGCCTGTTGATTCATGGTATGAGGAGCCCAATGTGTTCAGATGGCAGTCTCAAGGTTTAGCATTTTGATGCCTGATGCCTTTGATGATTTTAGTCCCTTCTGATGCCTACTGAGTGGGTCATCTTATCTAACTGATTATTAAGATCCTCTTCTGCTAAGATTGCTTTCTGGCAAGGATTCACATTTGACACGTATATCTTCACACTCTGTCCATTTCAAAAGATCCATCCACATACTTCTTCCCCAGACCTCTTTCACTACCCATTATGTTCCTTCCAAGTCCCTGATCATTCAGCAAAATCATCAGCCACTGCCTTTAATCAGTGTATATCTATACTTCTGGTCACCTCTCCATCCAGGCAAAATGAACAACCAGGTACATTGCTCAAAGTTCTACCCACTGGGTAGATTTTTCTTCACCACTGTCCTTCAGAACCAGCTAGAAGGGGACCATAGAGTTACAGACGTCCACCTTCAGGTCGTGGCAGTATGTTGTGTGGAAACTTCTGTAAACCAGCTCTCCAGTTTTCTTCTGGAATCTACTCTCCATGAGGCTACAGATGCACGTTGAGAAGGAGAAGGCAATATAGCAGCTAAACGGGCCATGGGCATTTGGATCACCTGCTTATGCAACTTACCTGTGACTTAAGCTCAAGCTCGATTTCGTATCTGCCACTTCCATTTGATGATGCGGTGCTATTGTATTCGCTCAAGATTATGGATTTGTGGGTCAGACCACACCCAGATGGGTAATTCAAGTCAAATGGCAATTTGGTGGCACATGGTTAGCTGTTTCTCAAAAGGAGAATAATTATCTGCAAAGGAAAGCATAACTTTGCTTCAAACTCTGCTGTATGAACCACTTACAGGGCTTGCCAAAAGCTCCATGCAGCTTCTCTATCTGACAAGCACCATCATATCTTATGGGTCATACAGCCCAAGTGACAGACCAACTTGTTTGGAAGCCTGTACATGTTGTAGGGCCTTCTCTTATTCTGGGCCCCCTACAAAGCTGGGAGGTTTTGGAGTTACTAAGTAAGTGGGTCAGCACAGCATGAGCAAATGAGACCTATTTTTCGTCTAACATTCAAAGAGGTCCCATTAATGTTCTCTTTTAGTAGTTGGAGGGATCAGATGCAGTAACTTGTCCTTCATTTTGGAAAGGATGTCTTGACATGCCCCAGACCATTAGATCTTGTTACAGCTTGAACTGTGTCCCCCAAAAATATGTGTTGCAAATCCTAACCTCTCTGCCTGTGGTTATAACCTCATTTGGGAATGAGTTTTCTGTTACGTTAGTGAGGCAGGATTAGGGAGTGTGTTTTGAGTTAATCTCTGACAAGAGATAAAAAGAGCAGATTAGGCAAACAAAGGTGGAGGAAGAGAATGTCAAGCCACATGAAGATCACCTAAGAGCAGAAGCTCGAAAGAGACAAGGGCTTTCCTTCAGAGCTGACAGAGAGAGGAAGACTTCCCCTAGAGCCGACACTCTGAATTCGAACTTCTAGCCTCCTAAGCTGTGAGAAAATAAATTTGTTTGTTAGAGCCACCAATCTGTAGTATTTTTGTTAGAGCAGCACCAGATAACTAAGATAGATCTCTAAGAATTTTATGAGGTGACAGGCCCCTGAAGTTTTGTGGAATTTATTTCCTACCCACTGGCACAGACGTATCTAAACAAAGATGCCTAGGATAGCTGCTATTACCTTCTCACCCTGCCCTATCAGCTAAATATTGTGAATATAATGGATCATCATGATATCTCACTGGATGGAGAGGCAGTTAAGGTCCCTGCAGACTAGATTATGATATAAGGCTGGAGGATCGATATAGTGCTGAAGTAGAATAGTGATGATATATTGTTGGCTTTACCAGTTGAAAGTAAGCTGCTTCTGATGATCTTTACTAACAGGTAAGAGCAAAGAGCATTTGCCAGATCAATAACTCCATACCATATGCCACAGGGGATATGTCGATTTGCTTCAGCAAGGAAACCACATCTGAAAGAGCAACTGCAAATGGAGTCACCATCTGGTCAAGTTTATGGAAATACACTGCCATTCTCCGAGATCCATCAGTCCTCTACACAGGCCAAATAGACGAGTTAAATAGGCTGTGGTTGAAATTAGTGCCCCTGCATCTTTCAAGTCCTTAATGGTGACACTAATCTCTACAATCTTCCCCCCGACACCAGGAATGCAGCATTGTTTTTGGTTTACTATTTAGGCGGTTTTGGTGACTTCCACTTAACTTTTCTTAACATAATAACCTCCACTCCACAGGTCAGGAATCCAAAGTGAGAATTCTGCCAGTTGCATGTCTATTCCAATCATGCATTCTGGAATCTGGGAAATTATCTACAGAGTGAGTTTGAGGACTCACTGGCTCACTGTTGAATAGACCTAAGCAAAAACTCCATTGATCTCCAGACCTCCGTTGACTTCTACTATAACTGGTGAATCATAGTGGTGTGTTAGGTCTCCAGGGATTAGTTTCAGTTCAGAGCCAGTGTCTAGCAATTCTTGAAAAGTCTGATTATTTCCTCTTCTGCAGTGCACAATTCTGTTATCCAGTTAAAAGGCTGCACAACCCTTTGGGGAAAGGCTAGAAGGTTTACAGTATAAATTTTGGTCTGTGTAATAGGGTTGTTCTTCAAAGGTAACTAGCCTCCCCTTCATTCAAGGTGATCCAGGTCTGGGAATTTGTTGAGGGGCATGAAACCTCAAATATAATAATTTAAGTTAGGCTTCTAGAATTTTTCTGCATATACAAACCAAGTAAGGTTATTAGTAGGCTTACCCATCTATTTTAGTTCTAAGTATACCATGATCAACTACTTAACTAGACCATTTTGTTCACTGCTTTGACTCACTTGTCCATTATAATGACCGTGCCTACCTGATCTTTGGCAATTAAATGCCACCACAGGATTCTATCATCCACATTAAATTCAAGAAGCCCAGTTCTATTAGTACAGTTTTAATTGTCAATTCTGGCCTACTGATAATATCTACCCCAGAACTCTTCAGGGATGCCGGGGCTTCCCTCATGAAAATATTTCTCATGGGGGTGGTAGGGGGAGTATCCTCTAGAACCTCCAAAGGGACATAGTTAAGGAATGAATGAATAGGTTATACATTATGAATCCACTCTAGCATTCCTATCTCCTTGAGCATTTGGATGCCTTCTTCTAAAGTACTGAAAGGAATTTCTGCCATTTTAATTTCATTTAATGTAGATCATCTTTGGGTCATGTCTCAGATAACCAACCAATCAAACTGCTAGAGCCATTTCCATGTTGAATCTAGAATCTCTGCTTAATGAGCTCATATCAATTAATTCATCTTGATACAATTTTATATTCCTTGTACCCTGATCTTAAATTGTTAAAATCCATTCCCACACATGTTCTTTGGGTTTCTGTCAACATAAATTGGAAAACCCATGCAAGCCTTTGGTGTGTATCTCACCAATGCACAGTCTGCAGTGTTTTCACCCTCTAGAGTCTGCCTGGGCTTGAGTCTGGGTAGCAATCTAAAAGCACTGAGAAGGGTGCGGACGGAAAAACACTAACTAGATAGTTGATAAGTGGTAACTTTGGTGAAAAGTAAGACAGTACACAATACTGGGGAAGCCAGAACAACTTGACCGAGGCAAAGTCATAGAAGCTTCATAGACAGATCCAAACTCCCTGAGGGACCAAGTTACTGGACTGAGGGCTGGGGACCACAGTCTCAGGGGACATCTAGCTCAATTGGCATAACATAGTTGGTAGAGAAAATGTTCTACATCGGATTGTGGTGAGTAGCGTCTGGAGTCTTAAAACCCTGTGAGCAGCCATCTAAGATACATCTACTGGTTCCCCCCTGTCTGGAGCAAAGGAGAATGAAGACAAGCAAAGGCACAGGGAAAGATTAGTCCAAAGGACTAATGGGCCACAACTGCCACAGCCTCCAGCTAACTGAGTCAAGAACAACTAGATGACGCCTAGCTACCACCACCGACTGCTCTGACAGGAATCGCAATAGAGGATCCCGGATAGAGCAGAAGAAAAACGTAGAATAAAATTCTAACTCACAAAAACAGACCAGACTTACTGGTCTGACAGAGACGGCAGAAATCCCAAGAGTATGGCCCCTGGACACCTTGTAACTTGGTACTGAAGTCACTCCTGAAGTTCACCCTTCAGCCAAAGATTAGACAGGGCCATAAAACAAACAGTAACACATGTGAGGAACATGCTTCATAGTTCAACCATGTATACAAGACTAAATGGGCTCACCAGCCCAAAAGCAAAGACTAGAAGGCAGGAAGGGACAGGAAAACTGGACAAATAGAAACGGGGAGCTTAGGGTGGAGAAGGGGAGGGTGCTGATGCATTGCAGGGTTGGCAACCAATGTCACAAAAGAATTCGTGTATTAATTGCTTAATGGGAAAATAATTTCCCCTGTAAACTGTCACCTAAAGCACAATGAAAACAAAGAAAGAAAGAAAGAAAGAAAAGCACGGAGAGGTAGTAGGAGTGGATCCTGAGGAAGATCAGCAGGCCCGAGCAAGGAAGGTTCCTCAGGGAAGGTCATTGCAGCTACTTCAGGCAAGGGGAGACTCACTTCCTCAGACAGGGGGGAAGGGCTGACTTTCTGCCAAAGGAGTCTGAATAGAATTTGAGGATTCAAGGTCTTCAGTTTCACTAGATTCTGTCAATATGCTCCCATCTCAATTTTCAGAGTCTCATTCCTTCCAAGGCTAGTCCATAATTTTAATATGTGACCCTTGACATTGGGAATTCAATTTGTCAGTCAATCACCCACAAGGTTATTCTTTGAGTTTGGTTTTCAGAAATAGCGTCCCTGAAGCTAGAGAAAATAAGGGATACTTTTAGAGCAAAGAAACTTTTAGTCCATTACACAAACCTTAAACTAGTAACTGAAAACCCTGATCTCATCACGTTCTCTCCTCAAGTAATTGGGCAGTTAAAAGCAACTAAACAATACCATTAAATTCCTTATTTTCACTAAAATATCTGTAGTAGCAACTCCTTGGTCACCTGGAGTACTATCTTCTATAAGCACTTGATAAAGGTATCTAAAAACAATAATCTACGTAACTGTTTGTCCCTGCTTACCACGGACTGCCAGGGCCCCCTTTACTGTTTGAAAAAAAGGCTCATTACTGATGTTCAATCTAATCAGAACAGGGAATCAATTCTAAACAACCCAGAACCATTTCAGAGAAGCCACCCTAAGCTTCTGTTTTTATGGAACCTCTTCAGGCACTAAATTCTATGTTAGAAATACTAGGAATGACATGCACTGTGTGATCCATTATAGAGGTTTTCTCTTAGGCAATTGTGGGAGCTGGCTAAAGAGTTTCCGCAGCGCTGCCGCTTCTGTGTCTGCTGCTGGCCCTGCCGATAGCAGGGAAGGCAATCAGGAAGAAAAGGTAGATGTGAAATCAAGGACAAAGGGTTATCCACAAGGATGAGCTGCAGCACATGTCTGTCTTTCACCACCTCCCCGACTTCAAAGTCAATAGTGCTGCTAACAAGCAGGAGAAGCTGATGCCTTTTATCACAGAGCTAACGTGCACCTCGGCCAGGATTTGGGGAGCACAAAGAGGAAACCTGGGAGTTAAAGGTGCTGCAATCCTAGCTGCCTCACTCGTGGAAACACAGCCAAAGATTTGCTGACACTGAAGGAGGTTGAACAAAGACTGAAGGCTCAGTGGGCGCAGCTGCTGGCCCACCCCAGTAAAGAGCCTGCAGACGGGACACAGGTGTGCGCCCTGCACTGACCTTCTGAGTGTAAAAAGAATACGGCTTCTGCCTCACTTCTGCTCTTCAAATATCTTGCAAAATATCTCCTAAGGCCACATAATATGCAAATACGTAGGGAAGGGAATTCTAGGAAACGTGGTTTCCGTTTCTCTTAGCTGATACAGTACAGACCCAGTACTGCTCCCTTTTTGGAACTCCTCTTGGTCTGATGCCTCGTTTTAAAAAAAAAAAATCATTGCTGTCCGGTCAATTCCAACTCATAGAGACCTTGTGGGACAGAGTACAACTGCCCTGTAGGGTTTCCAAGAAGTGGCTGGTGGATTTGAACTGCTGATCCTTCGGTTAGCAGCCAAGCTCTTAACCTCTGTGCCACCAGGGCTCCATGCCTCAATTAGTACTTATTTATTCTGTTAAGAAAAATTACCCAAAACTGGAAAATAAAAGAATGACTGCTTGTCCCTTAAATGTTATGCTGGAGCATGGTCACAAACCCACCTGGGATTTATGTAATTCTTTATGGCAGGTGTTGACAAAGTTTTACAGGGCCAGATCGTAAATATTTGGGGCTTTGAGGAGCATATGGTCTCTGTAGCAAGTCCTGAGCTTTGTTTGTTGTTGCTGAAAAGCAGCCTGTGTAAACTGATGACCACAGTTGTGTTCCAGGGGGTGGTCGGTCATATTTGGCCCACTGGCTGCAGTGTGCAGACCCCTGCTTTAGGGGAACATTGTTTGATTTACTACTGACCACGGATTAGGGCCTAGACTCAGTGAAGTGGAATGTGAACTTATGTATTGATATGTGACAAATTATTTTTGTCCAGTAGAAAGTTTTCTGACCAGTAGAAAAGATAACCCCAGAGGTTACAGTTTTATTTCACCATAGGATAGGAACCACTTTTGTAGCTTATATTACAATCCTATTTCGGGATTCTGCCTTTTATTGACTATAAATACTTTCATCTCTTCTATATTCTTTTGAAAGGAGCCCTGGTAGTGCAGCGGTTAAAACACTGGGATGCTAACTGAAAGGTCGGTAGTTTGAACCCACCAGCCATTCTGCAGGAGAAGGATGTGGCAGTCTGCTTCCGTAAAGATTTACAGCCTTGGGAACCCGATGGGGCAGTCCTACTCTGTCCTATAGGGTTGCTATGAGTTGGAATTGACTTGATGGCAGTGGGATACTCTTTTGAATCAGCTTTACCATTCTTCCATTTCCCTCATTATGGCCTTAAATAAATCTTTGATACGTGTGAACTGTATTTTTGTAGCAGACTCCAGCTTTTAACTTTTTGAAAATTGTACTTTTACAATTTTTTAATTGTCTCATGTGGGTTAAATTTTCTTCTCTCAGGTTTTAGTTTCCTTTGTTATCAAACACAGACCCTGGCGCAATGCTGGACACACACTAGACACTCAAAATTTTTGTTTGATTGATTCTAAAACTCTAAGATGTTCTTTAACAATACTGCAAGGGTTCTTCATAGCTTTACAGGCCTGAGAAAGTTATTATCACAGTAATAGCTAAGATTCAGGGAATGCATATTATTGCAAGCATTGTCATCATACTTTATATACATAAACACTTAAATCTTTACAAGTCAATAAATCTGTCATTATTTCCATTTTTCATGGGTACAATCTGAGTTTAAAGTGATGGAGTAGTTTTTTCAAGGTCATTTTCAGTTGCTAAGCCTCTTCCACCACAGAGGTCCAATTCTCTCTAATAACAGCAAATGGCTACCAACACAGTTAGCAAGAAAAGGAGCGAATAATACTGCTGGCAAGCAGACATTTGAAGGCTAGTTTATTTGATCTGAATTTTTTGAGATCAGATTATGTTTCTTAGAGTTTTAGTCAGTCATATCATTTCTTCCTGCCAGAGTTCAGAACCTATTGGAAGGACAGACGAACGGAGATTAGAATGCTAGCTTTATTGGTGATGAGTGCAGGACTGGGCTTTAGATGATGTGCCCCAATCGGGCAGACTTGCCCACCCTGTCACAGGCAGTCTAGGCATCCTTTATTAGACGGGCAGAGGCTGCCTTGCTCAAAGAAAAAGAAGAAACGACTGAGGCTCAACCTGTTCCAACTGTTCTCCGCCATAACTTCAACTAGTCCTTCTCCTCAAGGGAGGCATGAGCTAGGGTGTGAGAGAGGCCTCTAGCCCTGTGGTTCTCCCAGTGTGGCCCCCAGATCGGAGCATCGTGGGTCCCCCCAGACCTACTTAATCAGAGACTCTGGGGGTGGGGGCCAGCAATCTGTGTTTTAAGGAGCCTTCCAGGAGATTCTGATGCAGGCTTAAGATTGAGACCACTACTCAAAAGCTGTCGGTGGGGAATTCAAGTATCCCCTTATGAAACAGACATTTCTTTCTACAGTGTGTGCTTTCACAGGTGAGAGCTGACGTCAGCACTTCCCAGCACCGAGGGAGGTGTTCCGGTTTGTTTTATTTTGTATGAATTGCTCATGCTTGATGGCGTACTATTTGCTTGGGAGGCTAAATTCTTTTTACTGGAGGATTCTGTTTTTAAAAGAAAAATAAAAATTAATTTGGGAAAGTGGTGTGGGCAGGTCTGCCACTTTTCTTTTTACCCTCTGCAGCTATGAATTATCCTTTTTTTGAAGACAGACACTTAACATGCACTGCCACATCATCTCCGATTCCTTTTCTATCCATAATTCATTTCCACTTCGGCAGATGACCTAAAGGGAGAGAAGTGCAGGGAGAGGATCGTAACGCAGTGTCAGACTGTGATACTGTGAGCAGAGCATTTAATTCAGCAACGGTGGGCTTTCTGGAAATATCTACTTCAGAATAACCCATTGGGAATGTCTCAACTCAAGCTGAAGAATGAGTGAACAAATGAGACAAGCAATAACAGTTTAGACAGGATTATGGGGCTTTCTTGATACAGTTCATCAGTGGGGTGAAGTCCTGTCTCCAACTCTAATTAATCTAAATGGAGACTAATAGATTGCTGTGGGAAGTGCTCACTGTAATGATGCATTTTCCTCCTGGAGGACGAGACTTAAAGGCTAATCCAGGCTCCCAGGAAGAGCACTTTTAGTCACTTTGAACCGTTCTGACATATGAAGGGCAGGGAGCTGTGTTTGCTGCACGGCTCATTACTGGAACACCACAGAGGAACACAGTGGCACCTGCTTTGTCACTGAAGTGCAGCATCAAGGTTAGAGTTTAGATTGACATCAGCATAGGCAACGATTTCTCACGAGATCATTTATTTTAATTATCAGGACTGCTATTTTCATAAAGCATCAAAAACATATGCTCTCTGGAAGCAGGAGGCCCTCATGGAATGAATATTTCAGGAATACAATTCTCTTTTTCAGTAATCATTGCCTCTTACAACTATCAGCAACTTTGGTCATTTGGGGAGTTGTCTCTAAGGTAATTCTGGCTTCATCTTGGCTTCCAGTACTTCCCTGAGACATCTACAAAACCTTGCATGACCTTCACAGGACATAGGAGACCAAGGCAGAGGGTAGCCCTTGACTGGTCCTTGGGCCAATTGTCATAAGAATGGCTACTCCCTAGGAGAACCTGACCTGGAATCCACTGGTTCCAAGGGGTTGTGCTGGTCTCTGCTTCCTGTCCCCGTTTTCAGAATTCACAATACTAATTTTACCAGCACGTAATAGTCAGATCAGGCTCTAGATGTTTCAGTCTAAATACAATGAACAAAAAATGATAGCTTATTTATTAATTTGCAAGAAAAGGTATCTACTCATATCCCAATTTCAAGATATATATGCTTGTTGTTTGATTAGTACTGAATTGGCATTACTATAAAATATTAATGGGGTTAGTAAATGATTATTATTTTAAAAATAGCAATAGCTGTGATTTATTGAACACAACATATTCTGGGCACTGATAAGAGCTTGCATATGTAATGGAGACATTCTGAAAATTATCAATACATATTCTTTTTTGTCTTTCTGAATACCTGACTCTTATACTAGTCTGCCTAAGGCATCAAAGTAGAGATTGTAATTTGTTCTTCAAAAGAAATCCTACAAGAAAGAGAGATTCTAACGTTCAAAAATAAGATTTGCAGTAAGATGATAGTTATCTTAAAAGCTTTGAAAGTCTTGACAAAAAAAAAAAATACTTAAATTTTTTTATCTTATGGTTTAGCAACTCTATAGCCAAAATTGGCAGACTATACCAAGGTTTTAAATGGGAAAAAGAGGAAGATTATAATGGTGATGGAGGGAGAACAGCGAAGGGTCATATATTGGCACTATATAAGTGAAGGTCATATCAAGGGGCAGAAAGGAGCTCTAGCCTCTGTTCATTTTAAAGGCTTGAAAGGAGGTAAAATCTTGGGTTTCCCTTTGACAAGCCTGGATCAGATAGCAGGAGGATCTGAGGTTAAACTTCCTGGACCATGTTTGGTTCACATGTGTCGTACAGACAGAATCCAGAAGGAGTTGAATATCTGGCTGGGGTTCAGGGGATGGTTTGCAAGGTGACCAGGCATGCCTGCAGTATGGATCACCAGTCAGGCTAAATAGGAGGCATAAGAAGACAGAACTAAGGTTTGAACCTAGATCTCTTGTATGCTCACACTGTGCCCCAATACTGAGACATTTATTTTAAGAAACATTACCTTTATGTGAGGATAGCACACTTCACTCTTCACCACACTCACACTAAGATTGGAAAATACAGTCGATGGTCAGCCTGCACAAGTCTCCCCTTTCAGAGTGCTTAGAATACATCTCCTTTTCCTATTTGCATGAATGACATCATTTTTCTTTTTGCACTTGTCACTATAACTCCTGTTAATTTCTATATAATCCAACATGTGTTATAACTGTAATTTTTACAGATTTATCACTGACTCTAAGGCAGGAGCCCTGGTGGCACAGTGGTTAAACAATCAACTGCCAACTGAAAGGTTGGTGGTTCGAAACCACCAGTGGCTCTGCAGGAGAAAGATGTGGCAGTCTGCTTCTGTAGAGATTTACAGCCTTGGAAACCCTGTGGGGTTGCTGCAAGTCGGAATTGACTCAATGGCAGTGGGGGTTTATATTTATGGTCTACCACTCGTCTGTCAGTTTGTCGTACTGTGATGGATTGCCTGTTGCTGTGACGCTGGAAGCTATGCCACCGTAATTTCATAAACCAGCAGGGTCACCCATGGTGGCCAAGCTTCAGTGGAGCTTCCAGACTTAGATAGACAAAGAAGAAGGACCTGGCAATCTACTTCTAAAAAACTGGCCAGTGAAAACCTATGAATAGCAGTGGGACATTGTCTGTTAGTGTTGTAAGATGAGCCCCTCAGATTGGAAGGCACCCAAAATATGATGGGGGAAGAGCTGCCTCCTCAAAGTAGAGTTGACCATAACGACGTGGATGGAGTCAAGCTTTTGGGACCTTCATTTGCTGATGTGGCACAACTCAAAATGAGAAGAAACAGCTGCAAACAGCCATTAATAATCGGAACGTGGAACGTACGAAGTATGAATCTAGGAAAATCGGAAATTTTCAACAAATGAAATGGAACGCATAAAGATCAATATCCCATGAATTAGCAAGCTGAAATGGACTGGTATTGGCTATTTTGAATCAGAGTTACATGGTCTACTATGCCAGGAATGACAAATCGAAGAGGAATGGCATCACATTCATCATCAAAAAGAGCATTTCAAGATCTATCCTGAAGCACAACACTGAAAGTGATAGGATAATATCCATACCCCTACAAGGAAGACCAGTTAATACGACTATTACTCAAATTTATGCACCAACCACTAAGACTAAAGATGAAGAAATTGAAGATTTTTACCAACTTCTGCAGTGGAAAATTGATCAAATGTGCAGTCAAGATGCATTGATAACTACTGGTGATTGGAATGCAAAAGTTGGAAACAAAGAAAAAGGATTGGTGGCTGGAAAATATGGCCTTGGTGATAGAAATGAAGGTGGGGATTGCACGATAGAATTCTGAAGACCAATGACTTCTTCATTGTAAATATATTTTTTCAACAACATCAACAATGACTATACATGTAGACCTTGCCGGATGGAATACACAGGAATGAAATTTACTATATATGTGGAAAGAGACGATGGAGAACCTCAGTATCATCAGTCAGAACAAGGCCAATGTGGAAAAGATCATCAATTGCTCATAGGTAAGCTCAAGCTGAAGATGAAGAAAATTAAAACAAGTCCACAAGAGCCTGAATACAACATTGAGTATATCCCACCTGAATTTAGAGACCATCTCAACATTGAACACTTAGATTTGACACATTGAACACTAATGATCAAAGACCAGATGAATTGTGTGATGACATCAAGGACATCAGACATGATGAAAGTGAAAGTTCATTAAAAAGACAGGAAAGCAAGAAAAGACTAAAATGGATGTCAGAAGAGACTCTGAAAGTTGCTCTTGAACGTCAAGTAACAACAGCAAATGGAAAAAATGAAGAAGTAAAGGAGTTGAACAGAAGATTTTAAAGGTCAGCTCAAGAAGACAAAGTATTATAATGAAATGTGCAAAGACCTGGAGTCAGAAAACCAAAAAGGAAGAATACGCTTGGCATTTCTCAACCTGAAAGAACTGAAGAAAAATTCAAGCCTCAAGTTGCCATATTGAAGGATTCTATGGGCAAAATACTGAAAGGCTCAGCATCAAAAGAAAATGGAAGGAATACACAGAGTCACTGTACCAAAAAGAATTGGTTGACGTTCAGTCGTTTCAGGGGTTAGCATATGATCAAAACTGATGGCATTAAAGGAAGACGTCCAAGCTGCACTGAAGGCATGGACAAAAAAACAAGGCTCCTGGAATTGATGGAATATCAATAGAGTTGTTTGAACAAATGGATGCAATACTTGAAGCGCTCATTCATCTATGCCATGAAATTTGGAAGACAGCTACCTGGCCAACTGACTGGAAGAGATCCATATGTGTGCCCATTCCAAAGAAAGGTGATTCCACAGAATGTGAAAATTATTGAACAATACCATTAACATTACACACAAGTAAAATTCTGCTGAAGATAATTCAAAAACAGTTGCAGCAGTACATCAACAGGGAACTGCCAGAAATTCAAGCTAGATTCAGAAGAGGAATGAGGGGTATCATTGCTGATGTCAGACGGATCTTGGCTGAAAGCAGAGACTACCAGAAAGATGTTTACCTGTGTTTTATTTACTATGCAAAGGCATTTCACTGTGTAGATCATAACAAATTATGAGAATTACAGAACACTTCATGGTGCTCGTGAGGAACCTGTACATAGACCAAGAGGTGGTCATTCCAACAGAACAAGGGGATACTATCAGGTATCCCCTAAGTTTAAAATCAGGAAAGCTGTGCATCAGGGCTGCATCCCTTCACCATACTTATTCAATCTGTACGCTGAGCAAATAATCCGAGAAGCTGGACTATATGAAAAAGAACATAGCATCAGGATTGGAGGAAGACTTGTTAACAACCTGTGATATGCAGATGACACAACCTTGCTTGCTGAAAGTGAACAGGACTTGAAGCACTTACTGATGAAGATCAAATACCACAGCCTTCACTATGGATTACACCTCAACGTAAAGAAAACAAAAATCCTCACAACTGGACCAATAAGCAACATCATGATAAATGGAGAAAATATTGAAGTTCTGAAAGATTTTATTTTCCTTGGACCCACAATCAACACGCATGAAAACAGCAGCCAAGAAATAAAAAGACTTATTGCATTGGGGAAATCTGCTGTATAAGACCTTTTTAAAGTGTTAAAAAGCAAAGATGTCACTTTGAGAACTAAGGTGCGCCTTACCCAAGACATGGTATTTTCAATGGTCTCATGTTCATGCAAAGCTGAACAATGAATAAGGAAGACCAAAGAAGAATTAATTCCTTTGAATTATGGTGTTGGCAAAGCATATTGACTATACCATGGACTTCCAGAAGAATGAAGAACTCTGTCTTGGAAGAAGTACAGCCAGAATGCTCCGTAAAAGCAAGGACGGCGAGACTTCATTTTATGTATTTTGGACAAGTTTATCAGAAGGGACCAGTCCTTGGAGAAGGACATCATGTTTGGTAAATAGAGGATCAGCAAAAGAGAGAAAGACCCTCTATGAGATGGATTGACATGGTGGCTGCAACAATGGCCTCAAACATAACAATTATTTTTATGGATGGTGCGGGATCGGGCAGTGTTTCTTTCTGTTATACATAGGGTCGCTATGATTCGGAACCAACTTGAAGGTACTGATCAACAGCAATGACATATTTAAGGTTTGCTACTTCTTAATGGCATGCAGAAAAATGTCTTTTCCCATCTTTAAAATGATTCAGAATCATGCAGTGGAATGAATAATTTCTGGGAATGTTTCCATGCTCAACAAAAACGTCCTAATTTCATTCAGGGCATTTGATTTCTTCCTGGTGACGATCACAGAGACTGGGTAGCCCTGCTGTGTCATGGCCTTTCAATTTCCTTCCTGGTTTTGGCCTCCTTCATTTTTTGTCTTAAATTTTAGGCTTCATGTACCTGTGAAATCTTAATCTCTGTGCCCAAGGCTTGTATTTATTACATAAGTATTTAATAAGATATCATTCTTCAGAAAGTATTTTTCAATTGTTTTTTATTTCTCTTATAAGTCCTTGCAAGGAAGCAAATATGATTTTAGTTCATTTTTTTATTTTAAAGAGAGGGAATTCAGAGGTTAAAGAACATTACTATGGAAAGCTGGAGATACACTGGCAGCAGAAGTACCTGAGACCTTTAAAGTTATCTATCTGCCTTCCTTGACATCTCCCTTAAAATTTTATCACTTGAAATATGATGAATACAACATCAGGTTTGCATTCAAGTCATTTACATATTTCCCTGCTCTGAGGAAAATGCAGTCATACAGATTTCCTGGTGTGTTTCAGGGTCTAGGTGAGAGGGTGGAGCTGATAAATGTGATTCCCGAGCTGATGAGAGTAGAGTAGTAACCCACTGGCCCAGTGCTCCCTCAAACTGGTCTCGCCAATGTCCCGGGCTAATTGTTCAATTCTCTGCACAATGGAGGCAGGACCCTGAAGTACTTGATTCAGCATCAATTCACTTTTGTTTTGTTCTTGATCTTTGCCCTATGCTGAGGATTTTCTACTATGACGTTCTCCCCCCTGGCCTTGGAGCTTAATTTGTAGTCTGCACTACTTTGATTAACATTTTTATCCCTAGCTTTGATTCAGTCATGGAAGAACATTATTGCTGAACACTCATAATTCTGAGCCTTAATTTGCCTATTTAAAACAATGGCTATCCTATCTGACAGCTTTGTTCTCAGAGTCTCATATGATATCTAAATAAATAAACAAAATGATTAAACACATTAAAAATACTATTACAGGACTTCTGGCAAAATGGGGCTCTAGGCAGAAGCACCATGCTCTGTCTCCACAGCAAAGATCTAAAACTAAGCCAAACAGAGAAAACAACAATCTGAAACCCTAAAACATCAAATGAAGAGATAAAGAACTCAGCCAAGAACCAAATGGAGTGAGAAAACTGACAGAGAACAGAGAGAGAGGAGAGATACATGCAGAAGTCCCCTATCAGCTAATGCAGCACAGATCTGTCATCTTGGACTCCTATCGGAGACAAACAAACAGGGGGTACAAGAAAGCAGCTTCACGGAGCTTCCAGCAGGATTAAAAACGACTGGTAATTTGCGATATATGCTTTCCCACCCCTCACCCTTCTTCACCCCTACTGGGCCTCCTCTGCTTCCCGTGGCCACAATCTCTTGTCCAGGAAGCACCGGCTGCTTGGATTCCACCCACACGAACGGGCCGGCTGTCTGAGTGCCATTTGCTGGCTGCTGGTGTTGCTTTTTTCTGCTTCTTTTGATTTCTTCCTTACCTCTCACCACCTCCTCATCCTTTCGCTCAAATACCTGGCTCCATGCACCATCTTTGCTTCTTCCTGAGGGGCTGCAGAGCTCTGGTAATTTGTGATATATGCTTTCCCACCCCCTATTATTCTTCACCCACACTCGGCCTTCTCTGCTTCCTGCGGACACAGTTTCTTGTCAGGAAGCACCGGCTGCTTGGATTCCACCAGCCCACACTAGCTGGCTCTCTGAGTGCCATTTGTTGGCCGCTGGTGTTGCTTTTTTCTGCTTCTTTTGATTTCTTCCTTACCTCTTACCACCTCCCCCCCCTTTAGCTCAAATATCTGGCTCCGTACGCCATCTTTGCTTCTTCCTGAGGGGCTGCGGAGCTCCGTTTGAGTGTGGAGCTGCTTCCTGGTCTGGGTTGCCACGCTGCTGGGATCCCGGGCCTTTTGTTGGTTTGTTTGTTTTGAATTATTTGTTTGTTTTCTTTCCCTTTTCTTGAGTTGGGAGCCCGTTCTGGCCAGGCAGTGCTGCATGGCTTGGAAACTACCCCCTCGGCTTGCACAGATGTGCAGAAGGATCCCTGAGGGCATTTCTTTTTTTGTTGGTTTTTTTTTTCTGTTTTTTTGTGTTCTTTTTTATTTTTAATTAGTTTTGTTTTCTTTTCCCTCTTTTTCCCTTTTTCTCTTTCTTTATTACTCAGTTTCTCATCTCTCAATATCTTCCTTCTCTTTCTGTTCCCTGAATACCTGGTGTTGTATACCTCTACGCCTTATAGCCAGGCTGTACTGCAACACCTGAGAACAACTTCACCAGACCTCATAGCCGCACCGGTGGGATCCCTGGGATTTTGCTGTTCTTTAACCTTTCCGATTTTTATTTATTCATTCTTTACTTTTCTTTTCTTTTCTTCCTCTTCCCCTTTTTGTTTTCCTCCATTTCATAGTGTCTCATCTCTCCACTCCAATGGCAAGCTCCCCTAGCATTCTTTTTTGTTTGTTTGTATGTTTTTG
>NW_004444088.1:5413236-5419258 GCF_000243295.1 Trichechus manatus latirostris
ACAGCAGTCCAGGGACAAGGGGCAGAAGGCAGAAGGGGACAGGGAAGCTGGTGATAGGGAACCCAAGGTTGAGTAAGGATATTGTTGATGTGTTGTGAGGTTGTTAACCATTGTGATAGGGCAACATGTGTACTAACTGTTAAATGAGAAACTATTTTTTTCTGTAAGCCTTCATCTAAAGTGAGAATAGCAGCACAATTGGGAGAGCATAGTCGATGTCACTGAACTGTGCATGTAGAAATTTTTGAAATGGTGTGTGTATCTTTGGCTATGTATATTTTCACCAAAAAAAAAAAGGTCGAGAGGGGAGAGGGTTGACATGTTGTTGGGTTGTTAATCAATGCCATAAAACAATATGTGTACTAGTGTTTCATGAGAAACTATTTGTTCTGTAAGCCTTCACCTGAAGTACAATAAAAAAAAATAATAATACTATTACTACTTCTTCTACCATTTCCACTACCAACACTGTTTCCACATCAACAACTACTACCAATATTATAATTGTTAACTCAGCCCTCCTTAGAGGCCTTTATATTTCCAACATCCAGCAATATTTCACTACTTTGCCTCATATTCTGCTTTTTGGACCAATTTTCTTTTTCATATTTGCTTTTGTTAGTAACAGTTACAGCAGACTACAGGTTTTTTTCATTTTATTTGCCACAGTTTTTTTTCTTACATTCAGTTTTATTGCTTTTTGACTGTTGAGAGAATTGTGAGTAGCCCCAACGACCACTCATAGGCATGTAGAAGTGCAGAAGTCAGATGCTGTGAATTTGAGCTCTTTCTTAGGTTATGTTAAGATTAGCCAGATAATTTCATTTTATTTATATTGTTCAGTAATTATTGATTCTCCATCATAAGCAAGATATTGGCAGAGACATTGGTACAAGGGTCTCCTGTAGAAAGAACCAGGACAGCACCCTGAGGACATTAAAAATCACAGTCCTGGGTGGATATTCATGTACTTTCTAAACATTCAGTTTGGGTTGTTTCTTCCTGATGAATAACATCAGTCTGATAATCCATCAGTTTATATACCCATTTGATGAATTAGTTGATTGAATGTATTTAATCAACTGGTTGATTGGGATATTATGAAAAAACAGTACATTGAAATCAGGTCAGAGGCAAGGTAAGGTGAGCCTGTTTCTAAAGTTGAAGGAATTGTCACTTTTTGCCAGGAACATAGTGCTCTGGGACTGCTGTCCTGGTGAGCAGAAGTGAGCTTTTGTTGGAGCTACTTTGAAAAAGCAATAAGATTTACAATGAATACAAAAGCAGTTTTGTAAATTAATGTGAAATAATTTATAGCTGGGCCCAATTTTAGATTTCCTTAACATTGTTTACAGAGTCTTCTTTCATTTTAATGCATGATAAATTGGTGCTGAACATAATCACTGAAAGAAGTATAATTTCAGAGCTAACAAATGGTCATATTCTCATTTTATTTGTAGTTCCCTTTAGAATAAATATTTTTTTAAAAAATTAAACTATCCCTTTATAATAGGGAACACTTATATTTCACTCTACATGTTCTCATACTGGGAGTGAAACTTATACTTCCATACTTAGGATAAAAAAAAAATGAAAGAAATATTTTTAACTTCTATTTCTCACTCATTCTTCCCCAAGGAAGGATAAATGGCTTTCCCATGAAGGTATCATCTTCCATGGTTTATACTTCCAGGAACATATCAAAAGCTGGATTGTAGCTTTCCTCCCAAATTATGTTTTCCATATTCTGTTTGGTGTGTTTGTTTGTAACAATAATAAAGCTGATGTGTTTATCTTATTTTCATCTGCCTGATTATTGGTTTCACTTATTGAATGGCTCCTAATCCAGTGGTATAGAAAGCGAAATATGATTAATTATTACCTCAAATCCAAAATATCTATATTCTTGCTGATCTATAAAAATGAGACTTTAAATTGACACTTAGGATTTGGTTTGCTTTCACCAGGAATTATTAGACACTATTTCCTCAACCAAAATATTGTGATTAAACTTTTCCTGACTAGATACATTTTTGATGGGGAAAATATTGTTATAAAGTTATTGGTACTCATCAGTTTTCATTTAACAATTTTTTCCAGGTTTTCAATAACATTTTTATAAAAATATATAATAATAGATAAGTCTGAATATTTGCACCCATATGTTCTGAATTCAGTTGATTCAAGTGTCCTTGGTGAAATAGTTTTGTCCTTTAATGGGTGTGTGTTGACGCTATAGACCTTTTGTAGGTAAACTTTTTGGAGATTCATTTTGCACATAAAAATGTACAATATTCTTATTTACTAATTCAATTCTCATCTCCTAATTGAAAATCACCTGTGGAGCTTTGAAAAAAATGCTTATTACTGGATTTCTCCCCCAGATGGTACAGTGGTTAAGAGCTTGGCTGCTAACCAAAAGGTCAACAGTTTGAATCCATCAGCTGCTCGTTGGAAACTCTATGGGGCAATTCTACTCTATAGAGGATCCCTATGAGTTGGAATCAACTTGAAGGCAAAGGGTAATTATTTGTAGAAGGGTCTGGTTGTGAATAATTTTAAAATTCTCCATGTATTTCATACATATGTAGTTGAAATTGAAAACCTCTACTCTTGACAGTGGTCCCAGAAAGCTCTTTTGTGGATTACATGTCAGATTCACCTAGTTACTGACACCTGTGAAAAATACAGATTCAAAGACCCCAGTCTCGGGGATTAAAATTCAGTGTATCTGGGTTGTGGCTTTTTAGTGATTCTGAAGTATAATCAGGTGTGGGACCTCGTCCTAGACAAACTCACTTTTACTGTTACTTTCTAGAACCATGGACAGCTCCCTTAACTTTAAAAGTGTAAACTGAAATTCTAGAATTCTGTAATTTCTGAGTGAATGAGATCTTTGAGATAATCAAAACATCAACAAATTTTCCGGGTGATAACGTGAATCATATGAAAATGTAAACGTATCTTCCTAAGGTCACATAACAGAACGAAGAAGAGTGCTGGTGGCCTTATCTCTCATCTTTCTTCTCTGTTCTCCATCTACACTGGGCTTTTTTCATTTCTTGGGATACACAGTGCCCATCCCCGAGCCCTCATTTAATTGGTAAACTCCTGCTTTTCCACGGGGTTCAAGTGTCACTCCCTCAGGAAGTCATCTTTGACTTAGACTGAATCAGTTATTGTTGTCTATGCTTTATGGATCCATGTTCTTACCCTTCAAATCTCTTATCTCAGTGTGTAACTATACACTCATCAGCGAGATTATTGGATTAAAGTTCTTCCCTACTAGACGTGGAATCCAGAGTCTATGACTGTTTCTGCTTATCTCTGTGACCTTACTCTTAGCACAGCGCCAGGCACATATGTAGTAGGCGGGCAATGAATGTATGTTTAATTGAATTGAATTTATTAGCAACCAGAATATGATGTGAAACCCTGGCAGCACAGTGCTTAAGAGCTACAGCTGCTAACCAAAAAGCCTGCAGTTCAAATCCACCAGGCACTGCTTGAAAACTCTATGGGGCAGTTCTACTCTGTCCTATAGGGTCGCTATGAGTTGGTTTTTTTTTTTTTTTCTCTGATAATATGATGGAAATTTATTTGCCCTAATTTAAAATCTAATGAAATTTCTTGCTCTTGCCATTTGCTTTTGACTTCAATGGGATGTTTCTGACTAATAAAAACATGTACAAGAGGATTTTTAACTATCATATAAAAAAGTTCTTATGACCGTAAGCTGTTGCTGCTTTCAATTATGTATAAGTTAGAAGGAAATATGTACTAGCTTGTAAGAAATCAGAGATATTCTAGTGTGTTTATTCAAGAAAATGCATGATATATTTTCATTTTCCCTGCAGTTGTACATAGAAGTCTCTGTGGGTAGATAATAGATGATAGATAGATAGATAGGTAGGTAGGTAGACAGACAGACAGACAGATAGATATAATATAGAGATAGAGATACAGAGACAGAAAAAGATATACATGGTGTGTTTTTCTCTCTATTCACCATTACTCACTATATGAAAAATGACGAGATTCAAATATTACTAAAATGCTAGCAGAAATACATTCTTCAAATATTTGCTTGAGGTGATCTCTTCTACGTCTTTAGCTTTAAATAGCAGCTATGTGATGATGACTGACAAATGCATATCTCTAGGCTGATATTTCCGTTAAACTCCAGCCTGCTACCTACTCAACTTCTCTGCTTGGATGACTAATAGGCATCTACAATTTAAAGTGTCCAAAACTGACATCTTGAAATCCACCCACAAAATTCATATATCTTCCTTCCTATATTTTCTACCTCAGTAAATGACATTATTATTGATCCAGATTTCCAGAGCAAAATAAAAGACTGTAGTCATCCAAAATCCCACTCTCTTCCTCAGCAATTATTTCCAATAAAGCTGCATCAACACAACCTTCAGAATATATCCTGTATCTTATAACTTCTTACCCGTTGCAATGCTCTTAACTCAGTTCAAGTTAACCTCATTTCTCACTGGACCCTCTGCTCCTACTTTTGACCCTTGTATAGTATACCAATTGGGTAAATAAAAAATCAGATCATGTGGCTGCTAAACTCCAACTCTCCAGTAATTTCCCAGAAAACAGAGAACAGAGGTAGATGCCATGCCCCAAAAGCTAACATAACGTGGCTCCCTATAACTTTTTTTTTTTAATCTCATCGTTTACTATTTTCTCCACACTCACTTCTCTACACTCACTTGTTATATGGTTAGGGAACGTTCCAAGTACAATACTACCTCAGGCCCTTTGGACTTGCTGTTCCATCTGACTGGAAGAGGCTTCTCTTGTTCACCAGGGCGATTCCCCTCATTTCATTCAGATTTCTTCTCATGCCATATACAAAAATTTACTTGAAAAGGATCAACGACCTAAATATAAGAGAAGAAAACACAGGAATAAATTGTCATGACCTTGATTTTGGCTTTGGATTCTTAGATATGACACCAAAAACATGAGCAACAAAAGAAAAAATAGATAAATTGGACTTAATATTAAAAAGTTTTTGCACATCAAAGGACATTATCAAGAAAGTGGAAAGACTATCTACAAAATGGAATAAAATGTTCTCAAATTATACATATGATAAAGGTCTAGTATCCAGAATATATAAAGGACTCTTGCAACTCAAAAATAAAGACAATCTTATTTAAAAATGGGCAAAGGACTTGAATACACATTTCTCAAAAAAAAAAAAAAAGATATAAAAATGACCAATAAGCACGTGAAATGATGCTCAGCTTCATTAGCCTCTATTGTTGCCGTTGTTAGATTTCTTCGAGTCAATTTTGTTTCATAGGGAACCCATGTGACAGGGTAGAACAGTTCCATAGGGTTTTCTAGGCTGTAATCTTTATGGGAGCAGATCACTGGGTCTTTCTTCTGTGAAGCTGCTGGATGGGCTCCAACAACCACCTTTCAGTGAATGAGGAGCACTTAAGCACTGCACCACCAAGGCTCCTTTCATTAGTCATCAAACCAAAAAAACCTCCACTGTTGTCGAGTGGATTCTGACTCATAGCGACCCTATAGGACACATCAAGAGAGTGAAGAGACAACCCACAGAATGGGGAGGAAATATTTGCAAATCATATCTCTGATGAGATACGTGTATCCAGGATATATAAAGAACTCCAACAACTCCACAAAAAGACAAACAACACTATTTAAAAAAACAGGCAAAAGACTTGAATAGATATTTCTCCAAAGATATACAAATGGCAAAGGAGCAGCTGAATAGATATTCGATGTCATTAGTCATTAGGGAAATGCAAATCAAAACCACAGTGAGGTACAACTTCAGACCTACTAAGATGACTATAATTAAGAGTGGAAAATAGCAAGCATTACTGAGGATGTGTAGAAACAGGAAAGCTTGTACATTGCTGGCAAACCAAAAAAACCCCAAACCCATTGCTGTCGAATTGATTCTGTCTCAGCGACCCTATAGGACACAGTAGAACTGCCCCATAGGGTTTCCAAGGCTGTA
>NW_004444088.1:5419358-5466041 GCF_000243295.1 Trichechus manatus latirostris
TTGAACCACCAACATTTCACTTAGCAGCCAAGTGCTTAACCATTGTGCCTCCAGGGCTCCTTTCATTAGTCATTAGGGACATGAAAATCAAACCCTCAGTGAGGTACCAGTTATACCCACTAGGATGTCTATAATAATCATTAAAAAACAAAAACAAACAAAAAAACAGAAAATGACAAGTGTTGGTGACAATGTGGAGAAACTGGAACCCTCCTATTTTGCCGGTTGGAATGTAAAACTGTCCAGCTGATGTGGAAAACAGTTCGTAGTTTCTTGAAAAGTTAAGCACAGAATTACCGTACGACTCCACAATTCCATTCCTGTGTATATAATTGAAAACAGATACTTAAACAAGTACGTGTGCACACACGTTTATAGTAGCACTACTCACAATAGTCAAAAGGTGGAAACGTCCAAATGTCCTTCAGTGGATGAACCGAAAAACAGATTGTGGTATATACGTACAATGAAATTTTATTCATCCATAAAAAGAAATGAAGTACTGAGATAGCCTACAATGTAGATGAACCTCAAAAACATTTATGCTAAGTGAAAGAAGTCAGACACCAAGATCGCATATCGTGTGATTCCATTTATATGAATTATCCAGAATATATAAATCCATAGAAACATAATACAGATTAGGGGTTTGTCTTCCTAGGCAAACCTTGTCCAAAATATAAAGCCAAGTCCAATGTCATCCCTTTCTATGTCTTCAAGAGAGCGTTTCCTCCTCTGAATTCTGATAGTTCTTTTGTCTGTATCGAGGGGGTAGGTGGAGGGGGAAGTGGGAAGAGATCGCATCACGGACATGGAATGGAAATTTTTGCGCTAATAGAGGTGGTGGTTGTACAACATAGTGGATGCACTAAATCCCACTCAACTGTTCACTTTAACACGATTCATTTTATTTACAAATATGTGCTTCAAAGAGAAGTAATGAAACAATTCTGTTAATTAAAAATGTGGTGTGCTGCTATGTATAATGCAATCACAGCACATGCTTATACGCTAATGATGGTCAACTTGATGAGGAGAGATTATAGGTGATTTGTATTTTCTTCCTTGGGTCTTTGCTCACTGTAATTTCTACCATGAGTGCCTATTACTTAAGTGATTTGGTTTTACAAAGTAAATAAATATTATTTAAAAAAAATTAAAAAATGCTGTATTGATGGTGGAATAATAGTGAGGAAGCTTTGAGATAAGGTAGATATCAAGAAAGCAGCTAATGCATTTTATTAAAGAAAAAACTAAGGTTCGGCTTTTGGATGGGTGTTCCCACACACACGTTTATTCATTACTGAGTGTCTGTTGGGTGTAGTTGTATAGGCTCCTGACAGATCTTGGAGATATAAATGAGTGAAATGAATGAAACATGGCTTTTCGTCTTGAAAAACTTACAGTCTTGAGTGGGGTTTCTCAAAGTGTCACCTGTGGGCCACCTGCATCAATGTCATCTCTAGTGACTGTTAGATGAAGGTAATGAAGTTCTTTCCCAGGAACCAAGGAAGACAACGCGTAGAAGATGGTATTTATGCTACATTTTGAATGATACGTGTTTACTGGGCAAAGAAACAGGGAACTGGCATTCTAGTATAAGAAAGAGGAACAAACATAATTCCAGAGCTTCCGAATTTAGTAGTTTGCAAAACATGTGTCATGCTAACACTGTTCTAGACTTATACCTTTGCTACCCTGAAGCATATACATGTTAGAGTTAAAAGCTGAAGGCTGGCAGTGTCTATGATCTGACAGAATAATTAACAGATTTATTAATTATCCTCCTGCTTCTACTTTAAACAGGTTAATTGTTTAACTAACACACTGTCACAAAAAAAAAAAAAAGAAATAAAACTAGTCATTGTTCCTGATGAAGCAGGGGATTAAACAAAAGAAATAAGAGATTATCTCTTCCCTCATAGAACTCTTCATTTAGTTAGCAAGATAGGTGGAAATAACTAAGCCAGTTTCTGGATTGGGCTTAAGACACGGTGATGGTATGTGGTGATCATTGCGGTCATTGCTATCAGTTCTGATTGGTGCTGTGTTGACTGGAAGACATAGCCTTGACTCAAGGGTGGAGGTATCTGCTGAAGCAGGCAACTCATCTCAGCTAGACACGCCTTTACATAATGACCCAGCATAATGAGCTTGGAGGTTCGCTCTCCTCTGTTCAGCAGGAAGGGAGAGCTGAGCTTTGCCCAGTAATTAATGCCCAGAGCTTTGGTGGAATGCTGAGAGGGTTTGAAATTTCCCCATTGCTCCTTTTGAGGCCCCAGATTTCCTCCCTGTGTCTCCTAGCCTGTTCTGCAGTTCACACAGACTGGTGCTGATCAAGCTTTCATTTGTCAGTGAATACGGGGGGCCCTAAGAAAGGATTATTTCAGGCTTTGCTTCTTTGTGTCCATTGTTATTATTACTATTTTTTAATTTAGTTGAGGCAGAAAGCTTTGTGAAACTTTTCAGGTAAGAGGACTCTGTTGATTATTGCCCTAATCCTGCTGTGATGATTATGAAGAACTAAGAAAGGAGACATGGTAGCGGGGGTAGGGAGTATGAAATATAGGTGTGTTGGCACAAAACTCACATGGGAAAATTATTAAAGGCGGGTGGTAAGGTTCTACCAGGATAAATTTTAATTCAGTAGGTCTTAGGTGGTGCCCAGGAAGCTTCATTTTAAAAAAGAATCCCAGGTTTTGTTTTGTTTTGTTTTTTTCCAGAAATCCTGAAATGAGATCAAAGGACAACCTGTCATCTTAAGTAGAATGTTCATCAATAGCACCTATTGGCAACCAAAATACCAAGAAGACTAGAAACTTGGGTCCTCTTTTCAGCTCCACTCCTGTAGGTGAAAGATGTAGTTATACCAACAAGCTGCAGTGACGATCGGGCAAAATGAGAAAAGTCAGTAAAGCAGAAGGTAGTTTCATGTGGATCACTGGATCATGGATCTTAAAATAAGATTAATTTTTTCTCAGTCACTGACTTAGACTAATTAATGTATATGGACTGATGAACTGACAGAGTGAGCAGGCTCTTTTAGCATCAGTGAAACAACTGCTCCTTAAGAGTGGTTTTGTTTTTGATGTTAATGGAAAATAAAGGCCTCTTTGATGGCCGCTTACCTAAATTAGGAGAGAAGGTGTGAGTTTAAGTGAAGAGAGTCAAATTAACGTACTTCTTTAGCAGAGACAATTTCATCAGCAGTCTGAAATTGTGCAACTCTCAGGTCCTCTCATTTTGGGTTAATGGGAGGAATATTCGTCTACATCAAACTGTAAAGAAATAATTTCCACTGACTCCACTGACTTTTGTCCGACTGTTTTTCTCAGTCTCCTTGTTCCTACCCCTTTTTTTCTCACTGCATTTTAATTGACACCGATTGGTACTCGCTCCTTCTTTTCTCTTCCTGGGCAAGTCCTTTCCAACATTTAAAACCAGGCCTATGTCATCCTTTTCTGTGTCTTCAAGTGAGCTCTTCTTCTTCTAAATTCTAGTAGTTCTTTTGTCTGTATCAGCTATTTGGGAATTATTCCACTGCTGTCTTGTGTCGTTTCTTGTCTTATTATCCCGTACTCACACTTTAAAGTTTATGAATACCATGCTTTAGAAAATCATCTACATAATCAGTTATCATTCTTTGTATACCTACTAAGTGACAGTTATCTCTTTAAATTCACCCTGCTAAAAAATCACCAGTGCGAGATAAATATTATTTCCTTTTCACCTTTTTTGAAAAACAGGCTCATAATCATTAATAAGCTTTAAATAAATCATGTTTAATTTAAAATAATTGAAATATATTTTTCTAGACTTAATAATATTAAACTGTTTATAGTTCTCTGAAATATTTAATGCATTATTTTATAGAGTTGTATTTATTTTGTTTATCTAAAAATATCTCCCCAGATCACTATGAAGCCCCTCATTAAGCTCTACTTTTTCATTTAACCCTTAGCATTACTATACCCAAAAAAAAAACCCATTGCCATCAAGTCAGTTCTGACTCATAGCGACCCTGTAGGACAGAGTAGAGCTGCCCCATAGAGTTTCCAACATGCACCTGGTGGATTCAAACTGGCAGCCTTTTGGTTAGCAGCCGTACACTTACCCACTGCGCCACCAGGGTTTCCATATTACATATTCATATTTCCTTGCTTATTATCAGTGTCTCCCCTCTAGGAAGCACAGTCTATGAGAACAGTGACCCTGGACATTTGCTCTCCTGCTCTTCCACCAGCATCAAAAGGAATTCATGCATAAAAATTACCTGTTAAATGAACAAGTTAATAAAGTGACAAAACCGGAATTTGAACCTCAGGTTCTTTCTACAGCTACACTGCTTACATAATTACAATTCTCATCATGCCAAGAAAAGGACAAGTCGGGGATTTGTATCCTTTCAGGAGCAAGATGAATAGTAGGTACAGTAAGTGCTAGCCAAGGCGTCAGCTACACCTTCAACAATTCCAGGAAGTCTAATGCTGTGCAAATCTATGTACAGCCTGAGTAACTCTTCCACGTGGCTGGTCAGCAGGCAGCCATGTACAAAGTGATTCAAGGACAGAGGCTACATTCAATTTGTATTTTCAACATCCTCTAAGACCTCGATGTCCTTGACTAGCAGCAAGGGGGAGAGAGAGAGAGAAAAGAAGATGACATGAGATTTCCCATTTTAGAGGTAGCGTGTATCATTCCCCCCACCATTGGTTAGCCAAAACCTAGGCACATGGTCACAGGTAACTATAAGGGAAGGTGGGGAAAAGTAAGGTGCTCGGGAGATAAGGGAAATAGGTTTGATGGAAAACTAGCCAATGTTGCCCGTAGACGAAATCAGATTAAGAATACAGATTATACAGTCTTTTCAGGCTGTGAAGCATAATGTCTATTAAACCGTTGAAAGTCAAAGAAAAATGTAGAATCATGAATGCGGAATGAGAGAAGCAACTATCATGTACAAAGGATCTTCAATCAGACGGTCAATTGCTCATCAGAAAATATAGGCAACATAAGGCAGTAAGATGACATATTTAAAACGCAGAAATAAAAAAACTGTCAACTAAAAAATCTACGTTGGCAAAACTATCCTTCAGAAATGAAGGAGAAATTAAGATCTTCCCAGATAAACAAAAGCTGAGAGAGCTTGATGCTAGTAGAGCTACCCTACAAGAAATGCTAAAGAAAGTCCCCCAGGATGAAATTCATAGAAGAAAACATAGGGATAAATTTTTATGACCTTGATTTTGGCAATGGATTCTTAGATATGAGACCAAAAACATGGGCAGCAAATTAAAAGAAAAAGAAAAATTGAACTTCATCAAGATTAAAAACTTCTGGGCATCAAAGGACACATCAAGAGAGTGAAAAGACAACCCACAGAATGGGGAGGAAATATTTGCAAATCATATCTCTGATGAGGTACGTGTATCCAGGATATATAAAGAACTCCAACAACTCCACAAAAAGACAAACAACACTATTTAAAAAAAGAGGCAAAGGGCTTGAATAGCTATTTCTCCAAAGATATACAAATGGCAAAGGAGCAGCTGAATAGATGTTCAATGTCATTAGTTATTAGGGAATGAAAATCAAAACCACAGTGAGGTACAACTTCAGACCTACTAAGACGACTGTAATTAAAAGAGTGGAAAATAGCAAGCATTACTGAGGATGTGTAGAAACAGGAAATCTTGTACATTGCTGGCAAACCAAAAAAACCCCAAACCCATTGCTGTCGAATTGATTCTGTCTCAGCGACCCTATAGGACACAGTAGAACTGCCCCATAGGGTTTCCAAGGCTGTAAATCTTTACGGAAGTAGATTGCCACATCTTTCTCCCTTGGAGCCACTGGTGTGTTCGAACCACCAACCTTTCAGGTAGCAGCCTAGTGCATTAAACACTGCACCACCAGTGCTCCTTACATTTCTGGTAGGAATGTAAAATGGTTCAGCCACTATGGAAAACAGTTGGGTAGTTCCTTGAAAAGTTAAACATAGAATTATCATGTGACCCAGCAATTTTACTCCTAGGTATATATTCAAAAGAATGAAAGATGTGTTCATACAAAAACCATGTACATGAATGTTCATAGCAGCACTATTCATGATAGTTGAAAAGTTGAAACAACTCAAATGTCAGTCAAATGGTGAATGAATAAACAAATTATAGTATATCCATACAATGGAATATTATTTTATCCATGATAAAAATAAAGTACTAATACTTGCTACCACTTGAATGGACTCGGAAAACATGCTAAGTGAAAGAAGCCAGACACATATTGCATGATTCCACTTACATAAAATATCCAGAATAGGAAAAACTATAGAGACAGAAAGCCAATAATGATTGCCAGGGACTGGGGGGACAGGGGAATTTGCAGCGACCATTTAGTGGTTGCAGGGTTATATTTTGGAGGGATGAAAGTGTCCTTCAACTAGATAGTGTTCATGGTTGCACAACATTGTAAATTTGCTAAACGCCATTGAGTTGGACACTTAAATTATTGAAATGGTAGATTTCATGTTATGTGTATTGTACCATAATAAAAAAATGTTAAAAAACAAAAAGCAAAGGAAAGAGTCCATGGCTTTATGTGCATAATGCCCATATAATTAGCTTACGAGCTTAAGTTTTAAATTAAAAAAAATGTTGCATGAAATGTATACTGAAAGAATTGATTAAACAAATATTTTATTTTTCAAGTGGTTAATTCTTACAAGTCAGCAATCTGGAACATTTTAAATTTATGACTGAAGACCTGATCTTTCAACTCATTGTTGAGCAATGCTTTCCCGCTTCACTTTTTCCGTGCCACTCCATGTTAGTTTATAATGCCCCCTTCATGTTAACACACCTGTTATGGATTGAACTGTGTCCTCCAAAAATGTGTGTCAACTTGGCTAGGCCATGATTTCCAGTACTGAGAGATTGTCCACCATTTTGCCATCTGATGGGATTTTTCTCTGTGTTGTAAATCCTACCTCTATAATGTTAATGAGTTGGGATTATCGGCAGCTGTATCAATGAGGCAGAACTCAATCTACAAGATTAGGTTGTCTCTTAAATCAATCTCTTTCGAGACATGAAAGGGAGGAGCGAGCAGAGAGACATGGGACCTCATACCACCAAGAAAGTAGTGCCAGGAGTAGAGTGCCTCCTTTGGACGTGGGGTCCGGCACTAAGAAGCTCCTGGACCAGGGGAAGATTGATGACAAGGACTTTTCTCTAGAGCCTAGAGAGAGAGAAAGCCTTCTCCTGGAGCTGGTGCCTGCATTTGGACTTTTAGCCTACTGGACTGTGAGAGAATAAATTTCTCTTTGTTAAAGCCATCTACTTGTGGTATTTCTGTTGTAGCAGTACTAGATAACTAAGACAACATCTTAGTTGGGATTGTTTATCATATGTTGAAAGTATTCATAATCTTTCCTGTGCCTAATTATCTAAATTCATGTATGATTCACTGCTGACTTATCAGGCTCCATAATAAGCATGTTTACTATTCATGTGTTTACTTTCCCCCTAATTATTATTTCACCATTAATGTGAAGATAGTTTTGTTGAAATGTTCAACAGAGAAGCCCATAGTCAAAATTTGAAACAAAAGTTCCATTGGAAATAAAACCAGTTTTTATTGGTATGTTGTGTGACTGCTGTGTAAGAGAAGAAAAATTCCCTTGAGGTGGCTAATTCTTCACATAAATTTTATATTCATTTACAGAGATAGTAAAGTCTATTTGTAATCCTAAAGATACTATCTAGTAAAACATTCTTCCAGGTTGGCCCTAAAGAAAGAGCTACAATAAGGCGTTGCCATTCTAACTGTAGTCTTCTACTTCATAGACTCTGCTATTATTGTCTTTTAACAGTAGGATGATTTGGATTTTATTTTCCTTCTCTTTTCTTTGCTTTCTTTCATTTCTTTACTGTTCGTAGACATTCTTTCTTTCACATTTTCTTTTCTTTTTTTCTTTCTTACTTTCTCTCTCTTTCATTGTCATATTATAACTTAGTCGACTTGGCAAATATCCATCTAATTTATTCCCATTTGGAATAATTTGGTCTCTCTTATTTCTAAACCTTTTTGAATAAGGTTCCTAATAAGAAATTTATAGAAAATACTTGTTTTCAGGTATCTGGTACTGACAATCATATGGATTGACACAATAGCTGTAATAATTGGCTCAAACATACCGATGTTCGTGAGGATGGCTCCAGACTCTGCAAAGCTTTGTTCTGTTGTAAATGACATTACCCTGAGTTCGAGTGACTAAGGGCAGCTAACTACAACAGTACTGAAAAGGATCCATATGAGTTTGAAGGCAGGATAGTTAACATGACTTGTTGAAGCAAACCTGAGGTTGCCTAATAAAGGAGTAAAATTATACTACGTCAGAATTGATTCAGCTGTTGTCAAGTGGTGTTGATAATAAGAATTAAGTGCATTACACAACGGGTTTATTATTGCGTTGTAGTACTTGTTTATAAATACGCATGCTGTATGGTACAGAGCACGTCTGGATTTTAGTTTCGTCTTGCCCTTCCTTGCTAGCTGGAAGGCCTTAGGCAGTCATTTATCAAGAGAGTCTTCAGCTGATTCAGCTATAAAATGGCAGGATCTGTGAGCTGGATCTTTAAGGTCGCTTACTTTCAGAATTCTATTTTTCTTCCGAGACACAATTTATTTGAAATTTTATCTTCCTAAGGGATTGTGTATCTGTGTGATTCTTTCACTTCAACCTGTTAGAATGATGCTTTGCCCAGCTTTACCTAAAGAAAAACATCTAATTGAAAGCCTCTTAATAAATCAGTGGTGCTTTGGGGTTGTGCATTTTTGGTTGTATATCCTCATCCTTTAGCATAGAATAACAATAATCTATTATATTATAAACGCCAAGATCAAAAAGCTGAATATCACTGTCATTTTTCCAAATAGCATTAAATGGTACAGAAATGGGGCCAGCGGCTCAGTAAAAGAATAGATGGGGAAAATGTACAATTATCATTGACAGGGGCTTCACAGGACCTCCGTGGGAAGGAAATAGCCATGCACAACCATTATCACTTAGACAGATGACATGAAATGCACATGGAGTTTTAACACCACAGGGATTTGAAGGCTGGAAGCTGTCAAGTTTAATGGCTCGAAGTGAATAGGTGACAGCAAACCCCCTGAACGAGGTGAGACAGCTTTACAAACAGCCCCATTTCTCTCCGTACTTCACGTTTGCTAGGAAGACAAGGTTGTTTCCTCTGAGAAAACCGAGAAGCTTCATCCCTCAGATTGAATGTCATTAGTGTAGTGCGTGACATTTAAAGACATAAATCTGGTGGAGAAATGTAAATTAGAAAACAAATATGCTGAGGGATAAGACAATGGAGCATTTCCACCTGAGCAGCTCTGGCCCAGAAGACAGTCTATTTACTCAAAGAGAATGAGATCCGGGCGGGACAAGGCGAGGAGCTGAGAGCTGGCTATAAAGAGAAAATCTGAGTCTTCCGGTAATATGGACTGTAAAAGGTTAACGGAAATGAACAATAAACCAGCAAAGAGGGCAGATTTTTGACACCAACACAACTTAAATTATGCAACAGACTGTTTAAAACAAATCTAATTTCTATTGCATGTATATTGCGGCGTACAGTTAGAGCTTCTTATGTCTTTTATAAACTTTCAGTTTCTCTTCTGGCTCTCTAAAGTATAGGTGAAAGCCACTAGTCCCGGCTAAGAAAAGGCTCTCTGTTTTGGTTCAATCTGAAATTAGTTTTGTAATAAACATAATTGGATTAGAATATAGAAAACAGCTTGATGAATTGTAACAAAGTGAACACGCCCATATAAACACCATCCTGGTAAATAAATAGTTTTAAATGACTATGTACTTATTACTAACAGATTACTAGTATCCTAGAAGTATTTCCCAGGTACCTTCCGGATATAGTACTTAACAGAAACAAGTAAAGTCTTTGAAACTGTCCAAGGAAACATAATGATTAAGTGACATGTGCGATTCTGGGTAGGATCTTGGAGCAGATAAAGGACATTGGGGTGAAAACTAAGAAAATCTGAATAAAGCACGGACTTTAGTTAATGATAATGTATCCATATTGGTTCATTAGGAGCCCTGGTGGCACAGCGGTTAAAAGCTCAGCTGCTAACCAAAAGGTTAGCAGTTTGAACCCACCAGCTGCTCCACAGGAGAAAGATGTGGAAGTCAGCTTCTGTAAAGATTTACAGCCTTGAGAACCCTATGAGGCAGTTCTACTCTGTCTTACAGGGTCGCTATGAATAGGGACCGACTCGATGGCAATGGGTTCATTGGTTCATTAACTGTGACAAATTCACCGTACTACTGCAAGATATTAATTAGAGGAGAAAGTAGGTGTTGGGGGGGTATGAGAACTGTGGTACTGTCTTTGCAATATTTCTGTAAATCTGAAACTATTCTAAAACAAAAAGTTTATTAAAGAAAAGACTCAAGTCTTCATTCAGTTTCCTCCACAGGAACATTTATTGAGCACATACCTAAATCATAGAGATAGAGAAGGATTATAAATTATTGGAGCTGGAATCGAGCTATGTATCTCTTGGTCCCATTTTTTTTCATTTTATTGATGAGGAATCTAAAGGACAAGAGCTTTAAATGACATGTTCGAGATCATATAGCTAACAAGTGCAATAGTTAAGACTGGACCCTAGATCTCCTGACTATACTGAGAGTTCTTTCTACACAGCTTTCTGTCTCCTATGATAAAATAGAATCCTCAAAGGGATAATGCAGTTTGGCTGGGCCAATTCATAAGTCCTATAAATGCAATGAGTCTCTAACAACTTGACCCTCTGATGAGCACTTCAGTGTTAATTCCAAGCAGTGTAACCAAAACCCAATGTTTGATTCTATAGCACAGACGTTGGACTATTTTTCTATTTCTACTTATTTCCCATTTTTCCTGCCATGGGTCAATCAATCCCTACAACATCTAAACAGTCATGAACAAAGAGCGGCTTCATTTGGAGTATCGGGGCAGTGATATTTACTGCGGAGTTTCAGGCTTACTGGTGATCTGAGTTGATTTCTTAATGTGATGACATATTACATAATAAGGTATGGAGATAGGTTTATTCAACACATAAATAAACACTTCTTGGGAGTCCTACTGTTTACCAGACACTCTGGAAAACTGTAAAGGAGCCCTGGTGGAGTCGTGGTTGAGCACCACGATGGATCCAAACAGATCGGAGATCGTGCTGAGGGCGCAGGACCCAGCAACGTTCGGTTCTGCGGTACCTACCGGCGCTCCGAGTCATAGCTGACGGTCAGCAGCCAACAGCAACAACGGAAAAGTGAGATGAATGTAACCGAATTGAAGTGTAGACAACAGTGGGGACGTGGAAATGTATGACAGCACAGTCATGTTCACACAGGGTGGGGGGCATTAGGAGATGACACACCTGCCATGAAGTAATGATTTGGAAACGTCTTCCTGCCTCTCCCGGGGAGGCCTGTTGGGCAAAAGTGTCGCTGTCATAATTCAGTCCTCAAATCCGAGTTTCGAGTTTAGCAGAACACTTGATGGAGGCAGCTGTCAGGGAAGCAGGGAAGCGTCAAGGGGCTGATGGTGAGGTGAGTGGGGTGAGGACAGCCTAGGGAGTTCTGTGATGATTACAATGGGGCTTTGGAGAAATGATCGTGTGCTCTTCAATCAGGAGCAGACAGGCATGAGTCACCATCCCAGCAGTGTGCAGCGTGACAGTGACCGTTAGGAGTACTGGCTCTGGCTCCAAACTCACTGAGCTTGACGCCTAGCTCCACGCCTTCCTAGCTGTGTAGACCTTGAACAAATCATTTGGAACTTCTGTGCCTCAGTTTCCTCATCTGACTTAAAATAATAGTACCTATCTAAATAGGGCTGTTATGATAAATGCTTTATTTATATATATATGTAGAGACAGAGAGACAGATAGACAGAGAAAGAGAGAGAGAGAGCTGAGATCGGTACTTGAAACAAAATAAACACCCAGTATCTATTCTATTAAGGATCCCTGGTGGTGCAATGGTTAAAGCGATTGACTGCTAACCGATACGGTCGGCGGTTCAAAACCACCAGCAGCTCCAAGAGAGAAAGATGTGGCAGTCTGCTTCTATAGAGATTTACTGCCTTGGAAACCCTATGGGGTCGCTATGGATTGGAATCCAGTCAACGGCAGTGGGTTTGGGTTATTATTATTACTATTTTAAATCTATTCTATTAAGAGTCCCTGGGTAGAGTAAATGCCAACTGAAAGATTCATGGCTTGAACCCACCCAGATGCACCTCAGAAGAAAGGCCTGGTGATCTGCTTCTGAAAAGTCACAACCTTGAAAATCCTATGGAGTGCAGTTCTATTTGGCAATACATGGGGTTGCCTTGAATCGAAGTCAGCTTGATAGCAACTGGTTTGGTTTGGTTTATCTGTATCTGTTACCATTATTTTTATGGAAAATCCCATCACATGTCCATTTCTTACAGAAACCGAATAGAGAAGTCAAGGTTTATAGGACTCTGGGGTCATAGGGCCCTCTCCCAAACAAGGCAGGCTAGGCAAAATACTGCTAAGGCATCCATTTTAATGGGTTCTGCCACAGGTCTAATAAAAACTGTCCTCTTCAAGGCTGCCCCGTGAGTTCTTTTAATATACCCTAAAACAAGCCAAAACTGTATTTCTGTCCGGCCTTTAATCTTTGGGAGCTGAGCTCACACTGCTGTGTAGGCAGCCACACTGACTGACGGGGGGAGCAGCCTTCTAATGCAGAGAGCCTTCCACGCAGACGTGAATCACCATGTCCTCACTGGACGAGCCTTTCCGTTACTGACTGCGCTGTTCAACTTGACCTTTAGAGGCCAGACATCAAAGCACTGTGGTGTGATTAAGTCTTCCGATATCTTCCATGGGTGGAATATTTTAATGCTTAAAACAGAATTGTCTTGAGACGGGCCATTTTAGTTGGAGCTTTGTGCCCAAGACAGAGGTGGCCAAGGCAGACTATGAAACAAATCAGTTTTGATCAGTAAGACGCAAATTGCCTTTGGTTCATAGAAACAAACTGGTTTTTATAATCATATTGCACCTATATTAAGGCTGGGAAATATATATCCCTTTATTCATATTCAACATTGGATGCACTAAACGGACAGGCATTCCTAATGTCAGGCTGCTGCAGGTGTCAAAAATTTCCACAAAGCGCTTTAAGCTTAAACGACTAATTTTTGTAACTTTATAAATATTGAAGACAAGGGAAAGCTTCTAACTACCCCACTGCTATAAATGATGGCAATCAATCACTGGGAAGTAGAGAAGGTCATCTTCAAAGAGGCCAGAAAAGATCAATAGGGTCTCCTAGCAACAGACCCGCATGATCTGGCAGATCTGGCAGCCAGCTGGGACCTCTCCAGCCCTCATCTGACCCAATCAGCCGTGGTAGGGTCACTCACGACATTTTCCTAATGTGAACTCAGAGAACGTATTTCCCAAAGATGTCCATACTTATCAAATAAATATGAGGGGGAATGAGCACCTAGTACAGAATAGAGAAGTAATTCAATTATATCTGTGGCAAACAGTATTTGATTTGACCTAGATAGCCCTGCATGAGCTGCAAGCAGAGGTGCAAAGAAAATTAAATGCTGTTGCTCAGCAAATTCAAATCACAGAAATTAATACACCAGGCAAATCACTGGACTCGGGAGGTTGTTTGTTTAGTTTTGTTTGTTATTCTAATCAGAATTGAGTTTTATATGATGATCAAAATAATATTCCAGATCTAAAACGCCCATTTATTCTGACCTTAGCCCAGACTGATTTTTTAATCATATGTTTTGCTCCAGTTTTTTTTACACAATTTTCTTTTTAAGCCCACTCATTCCTACGAAGGATGGGAAAAACAAATAAACTATTATAATACAGTGTGATACATACAAAGCACATGCTATAACCTGATCCCAAAGGGAACACGTCACCCAGCCTGCTCCGGGGGTAGTGACCAGAGCAAGATTTCTGGAGGGTTTGATGTCTGAACAACTTTTCTTAGCAATAGTTTACTGGCCTCTCAAGCTAGTTCGTCTGGTTTCAAATCTCATATCTAAAACTGACTAGTTGTTTGACTAGGTAAACTATTTAACATCTTAGTGCCTCAGTTTCCTCATCTGTATGATGGGCACAAGAATAGTTGCTATAAACATGAAACTAAAGTGTATGAAGTGCTTATAAGAGTATCTGGCATATAGTTAGCTCAATAAATGTTAGTTTTTGTGATTATGCTTAGAAATAATTGCTTTGATATATGGTAATTCCAGCCATTCATTCCTTCAATAAATATTTCCTGGGTTCTTCCTCTGTCAAGCGCTGTTTTAAGCCTTGGTTCTACAGAGCATGAGATGAGGTTCCTGTTCTCACGGAGGTTACATTCTTGAGATCAATCTCATGTGTGTCCTATATAAAGTACTGGGAAAGAAAGTCTTGAAATTTCAGTTTTTTAAAATGAGTAAAACAGTGCAAAGAAGGCTGTAAGTATAGAAGGTAGTGTTTACCACAGTTTCTGCCAATCTCATTTTGCTCCAAGCAAAAGGTGGGGAAAATGAGATGAAAGTTAGAGGGAAATGTCCTTCAACTTCGTGAAAGGGCAGTTGCTCATATAATGTGACTCCAGGGGCACTGGGGAAAGGCCTGAGGGTTCCAAAACTTTCTTTAACCTTTGATATTCCCATTATTAGAAACACATTACTTTGGGACAAAAGATTATTATTCTTAAAATTCCCTTTCAACATATACGTTATTCTGGAATGAATAATAAATATTAAATCATAATTATCTATTAGCCCATTGCTACTGAGTCGATTCCAACTCACAGCAATCCTATAAGACAGAGTAGATCTGCCCCATAGGGTTTTCAAGGCTGTAATCTTTACGGAAGCAGACTGCCACTTCTTTTTCTACAGAGCAGCTGGTGGGTTCAAACAGCCAACCTTTCGGTCAGAAGCCAAGCACTTAACCACTGTGCCACCAGGTTCCAATTATCTATCAGTTCAGTATAAAAGAGGAGTACTTGGGCGGTGCAAACAGTTAAGCGCTCAACTAACAGCCAAAATGTTGGCAGTTTGAACCCACCTAGAGGCACCTTGGAAGATAGGTAACAAACTTGAAAAGTCTGTGGTGCTCCATAGGGTTTCGCTCTGCATACATGGGATCACCATGAGTCAGAATCGACTCGAAGGTCACTAACAACAATAACGCAGTGTGAAAATCAGTCTATCAGATATCACCAAGCCTGTCGCCTAGGAAGGTACTGAGATCAACAGGAAGCACAAGTTAGAACGGGCTCAGAGTCAGAGAAAAGGGTGGAAGAGGAATAATTTCCCCCAAGGATGGAGAGGCCCTTAGTGAACATTGCAGAGGGCGCCACTGGCCAGCCTGGGGTTCCCCTGAGGGCCGTGGGTACCCAAGACAGAGGGATGGGGAACACTTGAACATAAAGACTGGTAAAGTGGGGCTTCTCACCTCTGCTCTCAAAACCACAGCAAGACCAGACAAGCAGAAAAAGTACAAACATTCTGGTGCTTCATTTAATAGGAAGATGACTTGAATTCTAGTTTGTCTCTGTCGTTTACTGTCTCCATGAACTTGGGAAAGGTGTTTAACTTCTCTGAGCCTCAGTGTCTTCATCTCTAAAATGGCGAGGACAATACCTCTCTTTTAAGACTGTCCACGGATATAGAGATTGTAGCTCCTATAATAGGCACTCAATGAATGAAATAATAATGATAACATTAATACAGTTATACAGTAAAACCTGCAAAAGCCAGAACCTGTATAAGGTGGAAATCTCTCAGAGAGGGAAAACGCAAATCTTTTCCATTAACTAGAGAGCAATAGAAAAGTGCTGAATTTGCACCCCGTTAAAGGCAGAAAACTTAGGAGACCCCGAAAAACAAAGCAGTTCACTGTATTATCATTACCACGATCTTAGAGCATAAATGCCATGGGACCGGAGGACAGAGTGCCTATTTCTCGTATCATTACAGGGTCCACTAAGAGCAACATTATGTCAAACCAAAAAAGCCCATTGCCATCATGTTGGTTCCCACTCATGGCGACCCCGTGTGTTACAGAGTAGGACTGCTCCACAGGGTTTTCTTGGCTGTAATCTTTACAGAAGCAGATCACTAGGCTTTCCTTCCATGCCACCACTGGGTGGATTTGAACTTTGGGTAAGTAGTTGATTACAAACCCTTTGTGCCACCCAGCCCACCCTAACACTGTGTTGTGGTTGCTGTCAGGTGCCGTAGAGTCAAATATGACTCATAGAGACCCCACGTGACAGAGTAGAACTGCCTGGTAGGGTTTTCTTGGTTGTAATCTTTAAAGAAGCAGATCATCAGGTCTTTCTCCTGTAACCCGCTGGGCAGGTTTGAAACACCAACCTTTTGGATAGCAGCTGAGTGCTTAACCATTTGTGCCACCAGGGCCCTTTAATACTATGCATTATGTAGGGGCTTATAAATACACCTGTTGGTTAAGTGTGAGTGTACGCGTTGTGCCCACGTCTCTGCAGGATATCGGGGAACACAGGAAATGTATACGGTGATCATTGCTTGCAAGTGATTTGCAGTCTAGGTGGTGTGACAAAATAAGACATGAATTGTGAGAGGGTCAACGTAAACAAGAGTCTAAGGCAAGGCTCCTAAAATAAAACAGAAGCAGACTGGGTGTTGAAGAAAGGAAAGAATTTGGATGAGGGCAAGAACTGGAAAACAATTTTCCGGTTGGGAACAGCACAATTCAGGAAAATTGATGGCACGTAGAAAACTAGCCAGGGAATAAGCAGAGGTGAGAGGAATGGCTAGAACCCATAACGTGGAGTCAGATGTGGACCTTAACGAAGGAGGGCAAATGTCTCGCACAGCCAGAAATACTGGACAGTCTCACACAAATGACAGGTAGGGCCTGAGTTTTTGGAACCAGCATACACCTGCAAAGGGGCAGCAACGACAAGAATAGGTTACGCAAACCCTAGGAAACAGGCCACAACAAAGACGCTTTTTGTTTTCCTGCAAACATACTCTGTGATATCAAAACAATCATCTCCAGGACAAAATGGACTATGGGAAATAATTATTACACATTTGACAGCATAATAGTTGCCTTTCCTTTTCTCTGTCCTTGCCCTGATTTCCAAGTAGAGTTGACAAATGCAAATTACAGACGTATCCGGGCATTTCATCAATGTCCCGCACTTCCGGGGCAGCTCAGAGCCTAATGCAGAGCGCAATGGCCTGATAAGTAAAAGGTGAAATCAGCTCTTAAGAATGGCTGACAGAGAGCACCAACTGCGTTATTCCAGACCTGATGCTCTCACTCTGTGGATGCTGACTCCCCCACTAAAGGGAGACAGGCTTTCTCTCAGTGGCAGGGCGTTCCCACCTGAGACGGCCATGAGCCAGGTACGCACACCCGGAGCCCCAGGTGGGAAGAGTCCTAGGAGGGATGACATGCAATAAACGAGAGACTGGTTTTAGTGGCATCGCAAATGAGCCCACCCCAGGTCCTTAAGGAAGGACAGGCCTGTTACTGGCTCTTACTGACTGCGCTCACGGATCGGAATCATTGATTGGAAAGACAAAGGTATCCACCAACAGAAAAAACAGAAAAAAGGCAGAAAAACAGAACGAATTTGGCTTTATCGTCGGCAACAAACAGCTTTATTCATTTTGCTCCTGTATCTCGGCTTAGAAACACAGTTAATTTAACGCAAATAGTAATAAAACTTAGAATTCATATTTTTTGGATTATCTGATCTGTTACTACAACAAACATTTGGTATATTACTCAAGATACAGATAAGAAATTAGGAGAAATGACCCTGATTTTTTTCCCCCAGGGGGAATTTTATATCATAGACAGAATTTTAAACATGTCCAAATTCAACAAATAAGTCACCCTTTGATACTTAGTTTAATTAACTTTCCATCATCATTCATTGTGGAAATCGAGTGAAAAAAAAAAAAAGGAAACATTATCTTAATGTTATATGGGGTTTGTGAATATATGAGGGATGTTTTGTTGGATGTGAATGTGTATTTTCTCTAACCATTGCGGCTGTCATAAATTTGTGATTTATCTTACCTATTCTCGGACTGCAATAAAGGCCTCCATGTTACATTATTTTCCTTGAAAAGCAAATACTGTTTTCCTATTCATGTATAGTCAATAAATAATTATTGAACCATGGCCACTGTATTATTTTGAGAATGTTGCACAGCTTGATGTATCTTAGGAGAGTCTGCTGAATCCCATTAGGCGGAATCCTGCAGAAGTCAATGACTTTGTGGGCAGACATGATACCAGCCGTTTCAGTCTCTGGAACCCTGATATTTTGTCCAGACGTTTTCCCTGGCCAGCTGCCTTGACGAAGATCACCACACCCTTCAAATATCCTTCTGAACCCTTACATTTGATACAACACTTCTTACTCTTTTAGATTTATTGTTAGCAGGAACGTTGCAATGTGTTGATGACAGAACCAGAGATGGGGGTTTTGTTGGTAGTGAGAGAAGGTCATAGAACACCGAGAGGGGAAATGAAAGACAGAGGGAGGAAGAAGAAACAGGTCTGTGTAAACAAAAGACCAAAGCACCAGGGATATAATCAGAACACACGAGCATCTCATATCAAAGCATGAGAGAGAGAAGCAAAAACGCACAGTAGAAATTCCTCTCTTCCTCTTTTTTTAAATTTAATTAGCATATGTCACAATCTCTCCCTAGCAACAACCTCTCATTGGTTACCCAGCCCTGATGTGAGTTTATAGAATCCAGGTCTGCCTGACGCTTAAAGGCAGAGCTCCACCACCACCCTCATGATGAGACAAGCAAAAACAGCTCGAGGGAACAGAAGTGAGACCCATTCCCCTTTCCCAGTTAGGGCTTAATGAGCTCCCCTAAGGGTCTACATTATCAAATACACCCAGACAGCACCGATCTCTTCCCACCAATTAAGCTCTCATTATTTGAAGTAAGATCAATAAAACATTACTGAGTTATTGGTTGCTTCAAATATGAATGTGAGCATGTGTAAGCTCGATCCTAAATTGCAGGCACATTTAGAGAGAACATCCTGGGGCAAAATCTCCAGGGACCTGCTGGAGAGCCAAATTCACTGACAGGAAAGTCTTGATGAAACTACCTCCATTAGAACCTGGATATTAATCTACCTGAAGGTAGATTTTTATTTTTTAAAGATTTACCTATAAGGAGATCTGATAGCAGAAAATCAAGGATTGCACTATAGGAGTCAGGAAAGGAAACGATTTAAATGTCACAGTAGGTTGTTAAATTGTACTGAAAAGAAAAACAAAACTCTATCATTCAATAGCAAATGGAAAAATTGTTCAGAATTCAGTGTACTTTTTATCCATTCCACATGCTGTGAGAAGGTTCAAGCTGTTTAGCTTCTATACAGCGCACTGTATCCGAGATTTTTGAGTAATATTTTACTGCCCAGCATGAATTTAAACTCTAATCTCTTTGTTATCCACTATCCAAAGACTTCAGACTCCGCAGAAGAAGTCTAAACTGAAAACATATCTTAAGGCAAGTGGGCGATGTTAATAAAAATTTAACATTTCCTTTTATTGTGATGCATGCTTTCTCCTTGTAGACTGAGTGTCTTTGAATTTGTGCCAAGTGAAACATTTCTTTTTGCACCATATCTCTTTAGAGATGGGGGCATACTACACACTGCTATGGTGTTTGCTGTGCAGAACTTTCAAGGAAAAAAATGTCCACTGCGAAAAGAAATCCTCACTCTCACCCCTCTTAGTGGAACGTGTGGAAAGGGAATTAGGACAGTGCCTATACAGCATTAAAACTGGACTGCAGAGGCCACCAAGATGGCGAAAGTCAGACACTTCATGTCATCCTTCTTACAACAAAGACCGGAAAAAACAAGTGAATTGGATATATATGACAGTCTAGGAACCCTGAGTATCAAAGACAAAGCTGAAGAATCGGACTGATGACAGGTAGAAGGAGAGACAATTCAAAACAGCGGAAATGGAGAATTATGGATTGCCGGTGTCCTGGCAGCCATCTCTGCACAGTGCGGGCATACTGAGGCAAGCAGCAGCGTCCCAAACCGAAACCCACCCCACCTGGTACAGCCAAGCAGGAGCAACTTTGCACACACCTCCAGAGTCAAACAGGAGTGATACCAGACCTGCAAAATTTAAGTGCATGCACCCAATACATCATGCCCACCCCAGCCCCCACCCCTACAAGAGCCCTATGGGCCAAGGAGCCCTCCTTCCCCCTCACTCATCCCCCTTCTTGCTCCAACATCAGCCCTGCAGCACTCAACACCACTATGCCCCCTAAGCCAGGAACTCACTGTCCTGGTCCACTGGCGCAGGGGGTCCACAGGCTTGCAGCACCCTCCACACCTTGCAATCACCCACAACAGTGCCTTGCTTGTTAAACTGGCACAGCACACCCACATTGGGATAAGGCAGACAGGGTTTCCAGCTAAAGCCATTTGCACCTGCAGCAGCCAAGCGGGAGTTGCAGATCTGTGGCATTCAACACTGCCCCACCCCCAAGCTGGTAGCTCTCACACCTGTCTGAGATGCCTGCCCTTCACCTAGCCACTGGCAAAGGGTGTTCATGGACTTGCAGCGCCCTTCACCCCCTGCAATCAACTGCACCAGTGCTTTGCTGGCTGAGCCGGTACAGCACATCCTTATTAGGACAAGATGGGCAGGTTTCCTAGCTAAAGCCCACTTGCAGCAGCCAAGCGGGAGCTGCAGACCTGTGGCATTCAACACTGCCCCGCCCCATAGGCTGATACCTCTCTGCCTAGTCCAAAGTGCCTGCCCCTTCACCCAGCCACTTATGCAGGGGGTCCACAGACTTGCAGTGCCCTCCACCCCCTATGATCAGCTACACAAGTGCCTTGCTGACCAAGCTGGCACATCACGTCTTCATTAGGACAAGGTGAACAGGGTTCCCAGCTGAAGCCCAGCAGACTTATGGCATTTACCACTGCCTTACCCCCTAAGAAGGGAGCTCAACCACCCACGTTGGGAGCCTGAGGGCCGGCAGTACCCCTCACTCCATCTAGCCACCTACAATGAGGGTCTGATGACCAGTGATGCTCCCTAATCCCTCTAGCCAACAGCACTGGGCACCCAAGGACAGGCTGCACAACCCCACCATGATGCATTCTAGTGGACAGGGGCACCTCCAACGAAGGATCCATAGGCAGTCAACAACCCCCTGCCTCACCCTCTACATGGCCTCCACTGCAACCAGAGACTTGTGCCTGCTCTGAACACCCCCACGCAGCCCTGCCTGCCCAGGACTATAGGTGAAAGTCTCTGTACCACGAACCTGGTGATGATGACCCAGACAACTTCACCCTGACCATCTGGCAAGGTAAGGCACGCACACAACACCCAACCCAATGGCCAGGGAGAACACGCCATATGACCAGCAGGACAGATACGTCACCTCACCGAGAATGCCACCTACATCCTCAGCAGCCCCACAGGAACACAAGAACAGTGAATAGGGTCTGAGATTCACACACCTAGTAGCTGCTCCTCCCACCCAGAGACAGGAAGTGAGAGCTTCAACATGGCCAGATTAGTAAACAGAGTAACATAAGCCCAACCTATTCAGACATATCAAAACAAAACAAAACAAAAATTCGGGACATAGTAAACAAACATACAATAAATTAATAAATGTAATAACTTCTTGATGCTTCGGAGACAACAGTCAATATCAAATCACATAAAGAAGCAGGACAAGATGGCTCCAGCAAGCGACTGAAACAAAGAACCAGAAAACCTTCAGGAGGAAGATAAGGCAATGGAAATACCTGATAAAGAATTTAAAAGACTAATATACAGAGCTCTCCAAGAGATTAAGAAAGAGACTGGAGAAAACACAGACAAAATGAAGGAAAACACAGACCAAGCTATAGAAGAATTCAGGCAAACAATACAAGAACAAAAAAATGACAGAATAAATAGACTACTAGAAACCATACAAAAACAGCAACTAGAAATCCAAAAGATTAACAATAAAATTTCAGAATTAGAAAATTTAATGGAAGGACATAGGAGCAGAATTGAGACAATGGAAAACAGAATTAGTGAAATTGAAGACAAATCCTTTGACACCAATTTCTTTGAGGAAAAATCAGAAAAAAGAATGAAGAAAAATGAAGAAAGCCTAAAAATTATGAAGTACACTATCAAGAGGAAAAACCTACATGTGATAGGAGCTCTAGAATGGGGTTGGAGGGGAAAATTAATGGAAAACACAGAGAAAACTGTTGAAGATTTACTGGCAGAGAACTTCCCTAATTTCATGAAAGATGAGAAGATGTCCATAAAAGAAGCTCAATGAACTCTGTATAGAATATACCTCAAAAGAAAGCCACTAGGACATATTGAAATAAAACTTGCCAAAACAAAAGACAAAGAAAGAATCCTGAGAGCAACTAGGTAAAAACAAAGTCACCTACAAAGGAGAACCAACTAAGCTCTGATTACTCAGCAGAAACCATGCAGGCAAGAAGGCAGTGGAATGATACATTAAATCCTTGAAGGAAAAAAAAACAAAACAAAAAACCTACCAGCCAAGAGCTACATACCCAGCAAAACTGTCTCACAAATATGATGGCAAAATTAGGCAATTTCCAGATAAACAGAAATTAAGGGAATATGTAAAAACAACACCAAAATTACAAGAAATATTAAAAGAAGTCTTCCAGTTAGAGAAACACCACACCAGACAACACTTCAAGACTAAGACACAGGACATAGCAACCAGATACCAACTCAGATATGGAAATCTCAAAAATAAAACAAAGCTAAAAGACTGAAAATAAGGAACCAGAGACATCAATATGTAAACAATGACAACATCAAAACAAAAAAGAGGGAATAAATGGTATAGTTATAGAACTTCCATATGAATAGGAAGTCAATGTGATACCAAGAAATAAAAGACCGGTTTAAACTTAGGAAAGTAAAGGCAAATTTCAAAGTAACAACAAAGGAAGCTAACAAATCTGCAAACCAAAACAAAAAAGAAGAAAAACATAAAGACTCAGTAAACACAAAATCAACAATAATGTAAGAAATGATAAGAAAATCCATAAACAAAAAGAACTCAGCACAGAAAATTAAGCAGAACAAAGAAACCATCAACATCACACATATACACAAGTTACAACAAAATGACAGCAGTAAACTCATACCTACTGATAACTACACTGAATGTAAATGGCTTAAATGCACTAGTAAAGAGACAGAGAATGGCAAAATGGATAAAAAAACATGATCCACCTATATGCTGTCTACAAGAGACACACTTTAGACACAAGACACAAACAAACTAAAACTCAAAGGATGGGAAAAAATATATCACGCAAACAATAACCAAAAAAGAGCTGGAGTGGCAATATTAATCTCCGATAAAATAGACTTTAAAGCAAAATCCACCATAAAGGATAAGGAAGAACACTATATAATGATTAAAAGGTCAATACACCAGGAGGACATAACTGAAATAAATATATACACATCCAATGACAGGGCTCCAAAATATGTAAAGCAAATGCTAACAGCACTGAAAAGAGGAATAGCCAGTTCCACAATAATAGTAGGAGATTTCAATGCACCACTTTCAGTGAAGGACAGAGCATCTAGAAAGAAACTCAATAAAGATACCCAAAACCAGAAAACCAAACCCATTGTGACTGAGTCAATTCCAACTCATAGTGACCCTACAGGACAGAGTAGAACTGCCCCACAGGGTTTACAGGGAGCAACTGATGGATTTGAACTGCTGACCTTTTGGTTAGTAGATGTATCACATAACCACTGAGCCACCAGGGCTCCAAATAAAGATACAGAAGATTGAAATGCCATAATCAACCAACTTGATCTCATAGACATATACAGACCACTCCACCCAACAGCAGCAAAGTATACATTCTACTCCAATGCACTTGGAACATTCTCCAGAATAAACTAAATTTTATGTCAAAAAGCAAGCCTCAACAAAACCCAAACACTGAAATAGTACAAAGCATCTTTTCTGATCACAATGCCATAAAAGTAGAAATCAGTAACAGAAATAGCAAGGAAAAAACATCAAATACATAAAAAATGAACAACATATTGCTTAAAAACTACTAGGTAATAGAAAAAACCAAGGATGGAACAAAAAAATTCATAAAGTCAAATGAGAATGAAAACACCTCTTACCACAACTTTTGAGACACAGCAAAAGCATACTTAGAGGTCAATTTATAGCAATAAACACATACATCAAGAAAGAAGAAAGAGCCAAAATCAAAAAATTAGCCCTACAACTCGAGCAAATAAAAAGAGAGCAGCAAAAGAAGCCCACAGCCACTAGAAGAAAGGAAATAATAAAGATTAGAGCAGAAATAAATGAAATAGAGAATAGAAAAACAATAGAAAGAATCAACAAGACCAAAAGTTGGTTCTTTGAAAAGATCAACAAAATTGACAAACCATCAGTCAAACTGACTAACGAAAAACAGGAGAGGAAGAAAATAACTTGAATAAGAAATGAAACAGGAGATATCACAACAGACCTAACAGAAATAAAAAGGATCATAACAGAATACTATGAAAAATTGTACTCCAACAAATCTGAGAACCTAGCGGAAATGAACAAATTTCTAGAAACAACTTCTTACCTAAACTAACACAAACTGAAGTAGAAAAACTGAGCAGACCCATAACAAAAGAAGAGACTGACGAGATAATTTTTTAAAAAACTCCCAACAAAAAAAGCCCCAACCCAGACAGCTTTGGGAGATAATTCTACCAAAATTTCAGAGAAGAGTTCCCACCAATACCACTCAAACTATTTCAGAGCATAGAAAAGGAAGGAATACTCTAGAATTCAGTCTATGAAGCTGCCATAAAACTGATACCAAAGCCATGCAAAGACACTACAGAAAAAGAAAACTACAGACCAATATCCCTCGTGAACATGGATGCAAAAATTCTCAACAAAATTCTAACCAATAGAATTCAAAAAAATAATACATCATGACCAAGTGGGATTCATGCCAAGTATGCAAAAATGGTTCGACATTAGAAAATCAATCAATGTAATCCACCACATAAATAAAACAAAAGAATCACAAGATATCTCAAATGATGCAGAAAAGGCATTTGCCAAAGTCCAATACCTGTTCCTGATAAAAACTCTCAGCACTATAGGAATAGAAGGGAAATTCCTGGACATAATTAAGGGCATTTATACAGAACCAACAGCCAACATCATTCTCAATGGAGAGGGACTGAAAGCACTCCCCTTCAGAATGGGACCCAGACAATGATGCCCTTTATCAACACTCTCATTCAACATCGTGCTGGAAGTCCTAGCTAGAGCAATAAGGCAAGAAAAAGAAATAAAGAGCATCCAAATTGGTAAGGAAGAGGTAGAACTATCCCTATTCCCAGATGATATGATTGTATGCATAGAAAACCCCAAAGAATCCACAAGAAAGCTACTGGAGCTAATAAAATTTTGCAGCAAAGTAGCAGGATACAAGATTAACATACAAGAATCAGTTGGATTCCTCTACACCAACAAAGAGAACTTTGAAAAGGAAATCATCAAATCAATACCATTTATAATAGCCCCCAAGAAGATAAAGTACTTAGGAATAAATCTAACAAGGGACGTAAAAGACCTATACAAAGAAAACTACAAAACACTTCTGAAAGAAAGCAAAAGAGACTTACTATAAATGGAAAAACATACCTTGCTCATGACTAGGAAAATACAACATTGTGAAAATGTCAATCTTACCCAAAACCACCTACAGCTATAATGCAATCTCAATCCAAATTCCAACAGCATTCTTTAACGAGATGGAGAAGCAAATCACCAACTTTACGTGGAAAGGAAGAAGCCCTGGATAAGTAAAGCATTGTTGAAGAAGAACAAAGTGGGAGGCCTCACACTACCTGATCTTAGACCTTATTATACAGCCACAGTAGTCAAAACAGTACCAGTACAGCAACAGACACATAGACAAATGGAACCAAACTGGAGAACCCAGATGTAAATCCATCCGTGTATGAGCAGCTGATATTTGACAAAGCCCCAAAATCCATTAAACGGGGAAAAGAAAGTCTCTTTAACAAATGGTGTTGGCATAACTGCATGTCCATCTGTAAAACAATGAAACAACCTGTACTTCACACCATACACAAAAATTAACTCAAAAAGGGTCAAAGACATAAATATAAAACGTAAATGATAAAGATCATTGAAGAAAAAATAGGGACAATGTTAGGGGCCCTAATACATAGCATAAATAGAAGAAAAACCATAACTACCAATGCACTAACACCAGAAGTTAAACTGGATAACTGGGAACCCACAAAAATTAAACACTTATGCTTATTAAAAGACTTCACCAAAAGAGTAAAAACGGAAACTACAAATGGGAAAAAAAATTAGGTTGCAACATATCCGACAAGGGTCTAATCTCTCAAATCTACAAAATACTTGAACACTTCAACAAGAAAAGACAAATAATGCAATTTAAAAATGGGCAAAGAATATGAACAGATGCTTCACCAAAAGAAGACATTCAGGCAGCTAACACATGAGGAAATGCTCGAGACCATTTGCCATTAGAAAAATGCAAATCAAAACTACAATGAGATACTGTCTCACCCCAACAATACTGGCACTAATGCGAGAGGTTGTGGGGGGAAATGGAACTCTTATGCACTGCTGGTAGATAACAGTCATCACACGAATAGACAAATGCATGTCCATGTTCATTGCAGCATTATTCAAAATAGCAAAAACACGTGAACAACGTAAGTGCCCATCAACAGATGAACGGATAAACAAGTCATGGTACATAAACACAATGGAATGCTACACAATGATAAAAACAATGATGTAAAAATGATGAATCCTCAAAACATCTTACAACATGGATGAATCTGGAAGGCATTATGTTGAGTAAAATAAGTCAATCACAAAAGGACAAATATTGTATGAGACCACTATTATAAGAACTCAAGAAAAGGTTTAAACACAGAAAAAAAAGTTTTAATAGTTATGAGGGTAGGGCAGGATGGTGAGGGGAAATCACTACCTAGATAGTAGACAAGTGTCAACTTTGTTGAAGGGAAAGACAACACACAGTATAGGGGAAATCAGCACAACTCCACCAAAGCAAAGTCATAGACAATTCCTAGACGCATCCAAACACCTTGAGGGACCGAGTTGCTGGGGCTGGGAGCTAGGGACCATAGTCTCAGGGGACATCTAGTTCAATTGGCATAACATCATTGCGATGGTTAAGATTGTATCCTCGCCTAAGACAATAGTTTATAAAGAAAATGTTCTACATCCTACTTTGGTAAGTAGCATCTGGGGTCCTAAAAGTTTGAGCGTGGTCATCTAAGATACATCTATTGGTCCCATCCCATATGGAGCAAAGTAGAATGAAGAAAATCAAAGTTACAAAGAACATATTAGCCCAAAGGACTAAAGGACCACATGAACCACATCTTCCACCAGCCTAAGCCCAGAAGAACTAGATGGTGCCTGGCTACCACCATTGATGGCTCTGACAGGGATCACAACAGAGAGACCTGGACAGAGTGGGAGAAAAATGTAGAAGAAAATTCAAATTCACCAGAAAAGACCAGACTTATTGGTCTGACTGAGACTGGAGGAACCTCCAAGACTATGGCCCCAGATACTTTGCGAACTCAGAACTGAAACCACTCCAGAAACCCATTTTTCAGACAAAGATGAGACTGACCTATAAAACAAACAATAATAACACGCATGAGGAACATGCTTCTTCGTTCTCTCAAGTATACGAGATCGAAGGGTCAACAACTGACCGACGGCAAGAAGGAGAAGGCAGGACGGGACAGGAACTGGGCGAACGGACACGAGGAACTTGGGGTAGAAAGGGTCAGAGTGCTGTCACATTGTGGGAATTGCAACCAATGTTACCAAACAGGACGTGTATACATTTTTGAATGAGAAACTAACTTGTGCTGTAAACTTTCACCTAAAGCAGAAGAAAATTAAACAAATTTTTAAAAAATGCACAAAGATTCCTATCTGTAAGTTTAGTAATGCATCTTTTATAGCATAGTAAATAATCATATTTAGTAAGTGAATACTGTAAAGGTTGTAGTCAAATCCCTTTACCCTAAAAGTGAAAACACCAGCAAAAAGCCTGCATTGCTGCAGTGCCATGTTTTGCCCATTTCTCTCAAAAATGCCTCTTGCCACAAAATCCCGTAGCACTGTTTTAAAGTAAGGACATTATTTTTTATAGTTGTTGTGGTTCAGAGACAGTGAAATGTAACGCTGATTCCTTTCCAAAGAACAGACAACAGGGGCGGGACCTTGAAATGGTTTCACCTTGATTTGGATGTAGTTTGGTTTCCACTTCTCATGGGACACAGTGATACGGCGCACCCGTAGTTTGAAGGTTACGCTGACCTGGTATCTGTATGCTGGAGTCACGCAGGTTGCAGCCATTCCTAAGAGAATCATGTGGAATTGATTTTAGTCCTCACTTCTTTGGTCCAGGTCGTAGTGCTGTCGGTTTGTGTGAGCTGAACAACCACTGACTGAATATGCTCCTGGTTTAGTAGTAGAATTCTTGCCCTCCATGTGAAAGTCCCAGGTTCAAATACCGGGCCATGCACCTCCTGTGCAGCCACCACTCGTCTGTCAGTGGAGGCTTGCATGTTGCTGTGATGCTTAACAGGTTTCAGTGGCGCTTCCAGACTAAGACAGACCAGGAAGAAGGCCTGGTGATCTATTTCTGAAAAATCAGCCAGTGAAAAACCTGTATACCACGGTGATCCAATCCCCGTGAGTTGGAGGTTGAATTGAGACAGCTAAACAGTGGGAATCAGGAATAGCACTAAGAGAAGAAATTGAGGTGACAGCATGCTAAGATACTTGTCTTAATCCAGGAAATTACATAAATATTGATAAAGTTAGTATATTGAGAAGTGAATAGAAAGATATGCATAGGTCTTAATAAGTAATCGAAAATGCAAAAGAATGAACAAAGTGTAAACCCGCAAAGGTAAAATCCCCAATGAAAAGCAAAAGAGAAAAAAATAGAAGCCAAACAAAGTATGATAAATATAAAATATGAACTAAGATGCAGAAATAAGTCCTACTATAATAGTAATTATAATACTTTCAAATTAGTCAAAAATGAATTTTAAAAAAGCCCAAACCTTCCAAACTGGATTAAAAATGAATCCAGCATATAATGTTCTTAAAATAAAAGGAAAAATAAATGTTGACAAAAAGGGGATGGAAAAATTTAATAGCACGATAGTTCCTTCATTCAAATATATATATATTATTGGGCTTTAGGTGGAAGTTTACAGCCCAAATTACTTTTTCGTTCAGAAGTTTATGTGCAAATTGTTTTGTGACATTGCAATCACTGCATTGTGTCAGCTCTCTCCCCCATTCCCTTTCCACCCTGGGTTTCCCTTGCATTCGTCTAGTTTTCCTCTCCCTTCCTGCCTTCTTATCTTTGCTTTTGGGCAGGTGTTGCCCATTTGGTCTCGTATACTTGATTGAACTAAGAAGCATGTTCTTCACTTGTGTTATTATTATTTTTTTATAGGTCTGTCTAATCCTTGTCTGAAAAGTGGGTTTCTGGAATGGCTTCGGTTCTGAGTTAGCAGAGTGTCTGGGGGCCATAGTCTTAGAGGTTCCTCCAGTCTCTGTCAGAGCAGTAAGTCTGGTAGTTTTTGGTGAATTTGAATTTTGTTCTACATTTTTCCCCCACTCTGTCTGAGACTCTGTTGTGATCCCTGTCAGAGCCATCGGTGGTGGTAGCCAGGCGCCATCTAGTTCTTCTGGGCTCAGGCTGATGGAGGCTGAGGTTCATGTGGTCCTTTAGTCCTTTGGGCTAATATTTTCCTTGTATCTTTGGTTTTCTTCATTCTCCTTTGCTCCAGACAGGATGGGACCAATAGATGTATCTTAGATGGCCACTCTCAAGCTTTTAGGACCCCAGACGCTACTCACCAAAGTAGGGTATAGAACATTTTCTTTTTGAACTATTTTATGCCAATCGATGTAGATGTCCCCTGAGACTATGGTACCCAGCCCCCAGCCCTAGCCAACTTGATCCTTCAAGGTGTTTGTGTCTTAGGAGCTTCCATGACTTTGCCTTGGTCAAGTTGTGCTGACTTCCCCAATGTTGTGTGTTGTCTTATCTTTCATCAAAGTTAACACTTGTCTACTATCTAGTTAGTGATTTCACCTCCCCACCCCTCCCTTCCCTCATAACCATCGAGGATTGTTTTTTGCTGTGTGTATGTGTGTAAACCTTTTCTTGAGTTCTTATAATAGTGGTCTCATACAATATTTGTCATTTTGTGATTGATTCATTTCACTTGGGGTAATGCCTTCCAGATTCATCCATGTGGTGATATGTTTCAAAGATTCAGCATTGTTCTTTATCTTTGCATAATATTCCATTGTGTGTACGTACCATAATTTGTCTATCCATTCATCTGTTTATGGGTATTTAGATTGTTTCCATCTTTTTGCTATTGTGAATAATGCTGCAATGAGCATGGATGGGCGTATGTTTATTTATGTGATGGCTCTTATTTCTCCAGGATATATTCCTAGGAGTGGGATTACTGGATCCTACGGTATTTCTATTTCTAGCTTTTTAAGAAGATGTCATATTGTTTTCCATAGTGGTTGTACCATTTTAAATTCCCATCAACAGTGCCTAAGAGTTCCAATAACCCCACAACTTCTGCAATGTTTGTAATTTTCTTTTTTTTTTTTATTTGTGCCAGTATTGTTGGAGTAAGACGGTATCTCACTGTAGTTTTGACTTGCATTTTTCTAATGTCTAATGATCTTGAGCATTTCCTCATGTGTCTGTTAGCTGCCTGAATGTCTTCTTTGATGAAGTGCCTGTTTATATACTTTGCCAGTTTTTTAATTTGATTATTTGTCTTTTTGTTGTTGAGGTGTTGAAGTATTTTGTACGTTTTAGAGATGAGACCCTTGTTGGATACGTCATAGCCCAAATTTTTTTCCCAGTATGTTGGTTCTCTTTTTATTCTTTCAGTGAAGTCCTTTGATGAGCATAAGTGTTTAATTATTAGGCGCTCATAGTTATCCAGTTTATTTTCTGGTGTTTGTGCATGGTTAGTTATGGTTTGTTTTTGATTTATGCCATGTGTTACGACATAAATTTTAATACAAGAGGTTTTAAAGAGAATTTTACCTTCAGTCCTAATGAAGAAATACTCCAGTTATTCTAAGACTGTAGTGAACATTTGTCATTCTTTCTGACTTCCTGTTGAGCCTCTGCTTTTTTTTTCATTCCTATGTTTGACAAATCTTCCACCATACAGTTTAGAATCCCCCTAATATATCTGTAGAGAGTCACGCTAATATATGTATATAACATGCCAGACACCTACTCTTTAACCTTTCCTGGAGCTCTGCATGTTACATGCACCCACCCCAGGCTTTGGATGAGAAGACAATGCTGCAATGAAGCAATAATTCCATAATGGAATTCATTATGGAGACAGTAGCAGAGCCTATATCAGGTTTTATTTTTTTAATTTTATTTTTGGTGAAAATATACACAGCAAAATCCACTCCTATCCCACAGTTTCTAGACATAATGATCAGAGACATTGGTTATATTCTTCACATTGTGTCAACATTCTCCTTATTTCTGTTCTAGTTTTTTTCACTTCCATTTACTTAATCTCCTTGCCTCAACCTTATTTATGCTTTAAAATAGCTGTTGACCCTGAGAGACCAAGATACACAGCCCTAGAAGAATCCTCAAATATAGCATAGAAGCTCCAAGAGTTCAGTGATCACGGATAGCAAGATCTCAGTGATAATAAGCACAGACTAGCACAGAAGAGGCCTTCCTGAATGTTTTGCTCGCAGAAGATGGAAGAGTCAAGAGGATCAGAAGAGTAAATGTCTGATGTTGAATTTTCTTGATTAGAGCCATATTTGATTTTATTTATTAAAAATAAAGAAACGTGATGTTGCATGTATACTTGAGTTTGTGCTGAAAATTTATTATCGTTGCATGCCATTATGTTTGTTTCACTCTCTGTCTTTTAGATTTAATACTTACCATGCAGCAATGGTTAAGCGCTCGGCTGCTAACCGAAAGGTCAGAGGTTCCCAACCAGCGACTCCGAGGGAAAAAACACCTAGCAATCTACTCTCATAAAGATTACAGACTAGGAAACCCTTTGGGGCAGTTCTACTCTGTATTACAGGGTCGCTGTGAGTCGGAATTGACTCGATGGCACATAACAACAACAACGTGGTCATATAGGTACCAAGCATCAAGAGACACTTTAACAGTATTTAACTGTCTCTGGACTCCTATATTGGACACTAATTGTACCATATTGTTGCAACCAAATCATCCACATGAATGGACGTTACTTTTATCTGTATTTGATTGATGGTATAGTTTGGAAAAATAAGATCCCTACCCAAATATATATGCTTATGTGGGGACAATATTATCTGAAGATTCACTTTTAGAGATTTAATCATTGCCCTTATAAGGCTAATTTTTTTTTTTTTTTTTTTTTACTATCCTTTAAGATGTTGTTTTGTGACATTGGTTGCCAACCCAAGACATGTCAATACCCCCCCTTCTCAACCTTGGGTTCCCCATTACCAGCTTTCCTGTCCCCTCATGCCTTCTTGTCCTTGCCCCTGGGCTGGCGTGCCCCTTTAGTCTCGTTTTGTTTTATGGGCCTGTTTAATATTTGGCTGAAGGGTGAACCTCAAGAGTGACTTCATTACTGATCTTTAAGGGTATCTGGGGGCCATACTCTCGGGGTTTCTCCAGTCTCTGTCAGGCCAGTAAGTCTGGTCTGTTTGTTTATTTGTTTTGTGAGTTAAAATTTTGTTCTACATTTTTCTCCAGCTCTGTCCGGGACCACCTATTGTAAGGCTAAATTTTTTAAATATAAGTTCACCTTTGAAAGGTAGCATAAGTCATTACCAAATTATTGGAAACTAGATTTTAGGAAGAATCACAGTGCCACAATGGGATTTTTGTCCCGGGTTGGCTCCTGAGGACAAAAAAAAAAAAAAAAACAAGATATGCAAAGGTGCAAAAGGCTACAAAGCAATGGGCTGATGCTTTTATGTGTGCCCAGGATTGGATCTATAGACCGCAGGTTGGCAAGGTTTCCTCTAATTTTTAGCAAATCCAAAGATGGAATAAAACGGGGAACAAAAGCGGGGCTCTAAACTCTTTTAAAAGCTTCCCACTGCTACCACCAGCCAGAAGGACTTTGGCCCAGTTTGAGGAAACACTCTTTGAGATAAATGGGAAGATTTCCTCTCTCCCCACTCAACAGGCTAATCTCTATTTCCATCTCTCTTCCTGCCCTTATGCTCAGAGGAGGCTGAAGTACTGAGGCCACACGATTTGATATAACCCGCTGCCATTGAGTCGATTCTGACTCATAGCGACCCTACAGGACAGACTACAATTGCCCCATACGGTTTCCAAGGAGCGCCTGGTGGGTTCGAACTGCTGACCTTTTGTGTATCTTGGTCTTTCAGGGTTTTCCTATTTGATTATCACGGTTGACTTTCTTGACTCATCTAGATTTGCCCGTTTTGAAATGTGTGTAAGGTCAAGCCTGTGGGGTGTATGTGGGTGACAGTGATTTACACTTGAATGAATGTTGTCTGCAAATAAAAGCCCTCATCTCTAATAACATATTATTGTTAGTTGCCATCTGGACAATTCTGACTCATGGCGACCCTAAATGTGCAGAGTAGAGTTGCTCCATAGAGTCTTCAGACTGTGACTTTTCAGAAACAGATTGTCAGGCTCGTCTTTCGAGGCAGGTGAGTAAGAACTGCTAACCTTTCAGCGAGTAGCTGAGCGCTCAACTGTTTGCACCACCCAGGGCCTTTCTAATAACATATACCCTTTGAATTACTTTTCAAATGGAAGAGAACTACAGTCATGGTTTTCTTGCATACTGTTTATAATTATAAACTATTCACCCTATTTGGACTACCGTGAGGTCAGTATTGGTCTCATTTTGAAAATGTGAAAAGACTAGCCTCATAATAGAGTATTAACTCAAGTTGCTGAGCATATTCTTACTGAAAGTAAAAATTCCAATACCTTTTTTAGTCTCCAAATATCAAAATGCCGAGAGGAAGAAAAAATAATACTATTTTCCTTCATTTTTCCAACAATTTGTAGTCCTCCCTTTGCTTACACTCCTGTTTATCTCAGAAAGAAAATGTCAGACAGGCTAAGAGATGAACGTGGGGCAGCCCTAGATCCATATGAAATACTTCAATTATGAAGTGCCTGAATCACTTAGTTTTTTGCAGCTTCTTGGTTTGAACACCGCAGCCACATTTTGATGTTCCAAATGCTTCAGGTAGGTCAGTTTGTACGACACCAAGGAAATGTTTTCTTCAGGTTTTTAAATTGCCTCTGCTTGTAACTTTTGAGACTCTTCCCCACTTCCACCCCAATGTCTTTTAGAACACTAAAATATCAAGATGAAGACAAAAATACATTCAAATAAAATTTTTAAATATGCTTATCTACACACTTGTGATGAATAAATAGCTATTGTAAGCTATAATATGTAACTAATTTGCTGTCTATATAGTTTTAGGAAGGAGCCCCAGTAGCGCGGTGGTTAAGTGCTTGGCTGATAACTGAAAGGTCAGCAGTTCAAACCCACCAGCTGTCAGAAAGAAGTAGCAGGCTGCTGCCATAAAGATTTACAGTCTTAGAAACCCTGTGGGGCAGTTCTACTCTGTCCTATAGGGTTGTTAAGAGTTGGAATTGACTTGACAGCAATGTGTTTGGTTTTTTGGGTTATACTTCTAGAAGGAGGCCAAGCTATTGTAGATAAATAACATAGTGATATTTATTTTCAAGGTAACATTAAATGCTGTATTTTTATGTCTTGTTTTTAAAGCAAAGCAATGAAAAATGAGTGTCTATCTTTAACTTCCATATATTTATGCTAAGCATCTCTTGTGTACAATGCACTTTCCTGGATCTATGTAGATACACATGTATCGACTAGCAATTACGATAAAACTCTGGGTCCATTCGAGTTACTCACACATCCAGATAACAGCAGCAGAGCTTTTCTTCTGAGAGGGTATCCTTAGTAGTGTGGATATAGACCTGTGCAATCCATAAAAATTGGGAATTGTATGAAAAATCTGAAAGCCGAGATACTGCCAGCAAATTGAAATAAAAGATAAAGAAGGCGGAATAGTTCCCATTGATGCTTGAGATATCCGTTCTGGATGGTTGATTACTCTTCAAACTGGATGAAGGAGGATAATGGTCTTCCCAAACTGGTGAGAAGGCCTTGATTAATCAAAATTATTTTTCCTTTAAATCCTAAAGAACAGCTTGTAGAACTAAATTTAGCTAAGCATATGTATGCTTCATCTTTATTAAGCTTTTCACAGAGGAAATTTCTGCCATTTGAATGAAGCAAGCTATTTATGGAGAAAGACATATCTATTTAGCAGCTCTTTTTATTTATATTTCCCTCACAACCATCTACTAATTGTTGTAGCTATGAGAAAATATAACCTTCCCTAATCTGTGTACTAGAATGCTTCCAAAACATTGTCACCAATTAGTTGTTCTTGTTTTCTCCTAATACACAGCAAGAGCCTGTTCTCCTGTCAGCTCTCTTTTTCTCCTTCATGCTTTCTCTTAGTTTCGTCTCTGATACAAACACGTGTGTGCATACAAACCACTCTCAAAATGTTGCTGTTTGGGAACTGCACTATCAAACTTCTCTACGCATTAATTGTACTGTAATATAGTTTTCTGTTGGTTGTGGTTCTGTTGCTAGGTCTATAACATTTTCAGTATTAGTCAAAATGTATTATGGAAGAGAGCACTAGAGTTTCTCTATTGTAGATGGAGTCTATTGAATCAGACGTTGTGAAAAATTCTATAAGATTCTTAGCCGACACTTACGCACGCATAAGAATTGATTTTCTTTGTGTCCGAAGATGCTGCTGCTAATTATGTTGCTCTGTATCTCTGAGTGTGGTTGAAGAAATAAATCAATGTAAGACTATTGGTCCTTAATGTACTCTCTATGTGAGTAAATCATATTTTCCTGTAGACAATGTTTGTGAGACTTGAATATTAATATAAAATTTGTTTTCCATTTCAATAAAATATTCTCACATCTTTATTGAAACTCTCCAGCTATTGTATTGGATATTTGGATATACAAACCAAAAATAAGGCTCAGGTGCCACTCTTTATAAAATTGGATTGTGATATATATATATATACATATACACATTTAGGTTATAGATCAGGTATATCAAATAGATTTCAACTTGCTTCTTAGTCCAATCTGTCAATAATGACCAGTTTGGGATTCTGAAGCCATTTTCAAGATCAAGAGGAAAGGATGGTGAAATCAATTAGCAATGCCTGTTACAGATGGAGCAGTGGTGGGTGGCATACCTGGTATATGCCATCTTGCTTGTTGTTCTTTTAGGAATCCCTATCTTCATCACTTGCACAATGCCTGACAAGCACTTGCAGTCAAATGCTCAATAAATAAATGAATGAATCTAGGGACTTTCAATCTATTAACGAACATGCATGTAATCCACATGAAACAATTACAGAACAATTAAGGATAACACATATGCTACTAACTCCCGCTACAAAGAACAGACAGGATGATGTGGACTGAAGAAGAAAAAGTCTTCACAGAGGAATTGGTATTAAAGACTAAGCAGAAGAATCAAAAGAGTGGTTACTGGAAAGCATTATAGATAGAGAAAATAAAATGAGAAAAGACATGGAATATACTTATGTAAACAGGCATTATGTGGTTGAGGTAAACAAAAGAACTTCTAGGCTGAAATGTAACGTACAATAAGAGAATTTGGTAAGGAAAGGTGAATGTGTGTGTTGTGTGTGTGTGTGTGTGTGTGTGTGTGTCAGGGGCAGGGTCAGATTATGGTGAGCTTCAAAACAAAGCAGAAGAATTTGGAATTCATGGAGAAGAAAGTTATTTTGCTATTTTAATAAGAAAATGAAATATTAAATGTAGCATTCTAGAGAGATTGGCCTGGCATGAGTGTACCAAACAGGTGGATGGATGTGGGAAAATCTTGAGGTAAGAAGACAAAGTGGGAACTCTTACAAAAAATACTTGGGGTAATGAGGGTTGTCGGATTAGGAATGGGGAGTAAAGGAAAAGTGTGTGAGATATCTTGACAGTTTAAAAAATACATATTTTTGATAACCTTGACATAGAGACAGAAAGAGAAGGAAGACACAAATATTATTCCAAGCTCTTACCCTAACATTGCTAAGTAACTCGAAATCTCCAAAGCACAGTTTTGGAGGCTCTTGGATGTCTGGTACGGTTGGGCACCATGACTTGATTACATGTGAGATAGGTTTTCCATATCAGAGGGAACTGATGAATATGGAAAACAAAGACCAAAACCTCCTCTTACTGTCGTGTATTATGGCTTACAGTTTGTTACGGTAACTAAAAGGTAGGATACAATAAAGAAGATTGGAGAAGACATTGAAATATGGGGCCGAAAAGTCTTGGTGAAAATATGTGTCTCTGAGTCAGATTTGGAAAGGCATAAACAGCCCATTTCCATGGGATCCCAATGGATAGCATAAAATTAATAAATCATCTAAGATTGCATGAGTCAGACAATTCACCACCTTTTTGCTATGACTCTGGAATGCTAAAGGACTCAATAAATGCATCATAATTGGTTGGCATTAGAATTTGAAATCAACAGGGTGATCACTAATGAAAAGATGTTACACTGAATAAGAAGAAAAAAATTTCAATAGAAGAATGAGGTTGAGGACAAATTTATAGGAGGCTATTTATGTAAGAATGAGATTCCATCATTGTCTTGTTACCTGTTTTATAAATTAACTTCTTTGATGCTGCTGTGTCTTTTTCAGGTCTTATCCTCCCTCTTTTAGGTAAGGTTCTCTTCCAAATATGAAAAAAAAAGAAATAAAAAAATGAATAAAAGCATTATTCATAATGAATATCTCTTTCTTTGAAAGCAAATTGCCTAAGATGGCCACAAGGGCACAAGAGATCAAAGTGCCTGTCATAAGTTATTATACCAATTAGAAACTAGCCTCTCCTGAAGTTGATTCATATGACACCTAATGGTTAAAAGATGAATGTAAACCCACTGTTTGATAACTGGAAGGCAAAAAAAAAAAAAAAAAAAGTATATTCAACCTACTGAGAAAGGCACTAAGGTTAAAAGCAGATCATTGGCATATCTTCAATGATCTGCTTTGATTCTTGGTGCTGCCAGGGTACTCCATGAAGATAGAAACGCACTGACTTCACAGTGAGATCAAACCAGGGAAAATAAAGGTTCCGGGAAAGTTTCAAAGTGAAATTGAAGTTATTAATGCAAAAGAAACTTCTTCCACCTCTGTCAGGGTCCACACCAATCTCAAGACTGGTGCTCAGTAAATATCTATTGAATAATGAATCAATCTGGTGGATGAGATTAGGTAGCTGCAGGGGCAGCAAAAAGCAGTTTCTCCCCTCACTGGCTGCATGATCCTTGCACTGAAATTGTACTGAAAGAATGTACCCTGGGGAAGCAGCCCCACTCCCCTAGTGCTTTGGCTGTAAGCTCTCCTAGAGCCTTAGAGGCATGAGCAAGATCTAATCTTAGATCCCAGAAGGGGAGGTAATGTTTTTTCCTTTGACGCCATCAAAACTTACCACAAGACTGTCACACATCTTTGAGCCCAGTTTGTGTCAAGCAGCCTCCTTCTTCCTTCCCTTCCCCTTTTTCTCAGCATATAAACACATTTCTTCTCCATCCCAACTATATACACCTACTCCTTACTTATCATCTATCTCGTTATCCAACATTTTGCATTTACGACAAGAGTGAAAAATCTACTGTCGGACGATTTTGCACATTAACAATGTATGTCTGGCAGTAACAAGCACTGAGATGCGAGGCAAGAGTAACACTGGCTATGATGGTTAAAGTTATGTGTCAGTTTAGCTGGGTCATGATTCTCAGTGGTTTGGTAAATAATGATGTAATTTGGCAGTTATGTTAGTGATGTAGTCATCCTCCATTTTGTGATCTGACATGGTCAACCTCCATTTTTGCATAACACTGATTTTCATATAACGACCTGTTCTTTGGAACCTAATCAGGTTGATAAGTGAGGAGTGGTTTAGACACCTTAGGGCCCTTTGCTCCTTTGTTCCTTTTACGTACTATGTATCAAGGGGCTATGCATGTGTAGAAGAGATTTCTGTGTCAACTCACCCTAGGACAAAGGACAGGAGGAACCAGTCTAAGATCAAATTTTACCCTTTCCTCTATGACTTAATTACTGTGTAAGCGATAAAGTTCATGAAAATGCCACTGGGTAAAGGTCAATCATTTACTGAGAACTACAGCCCTAAATGAACTTACTTTCGTTTTTCATCACTGTCTCATCACAGTAGCCATCCCTGCCAGAATACGGGGGGTACAATCTACTTAGTGAGCACCTTTGGCAGGGGTGTACAATTATGTGGAGCAATAAACCTCACATTCAAAAAAAAAAAACACACATATATGTATAGATAGAGAGAGAGAGAGAGATAGACAGGTAGATAGACAGATAGAAAGATAGATAGATAGAGTAGAAGTGAAAACCAAAGAAGTAATCCACACCAAACGACAGAAATGAAAGAAAATGAGAATGAACTCTTAGAAAAGTAGCATATTCAATTGGAGATATTGTTAAATGGTTAAGTTCAAGTGTTTTAAGAGTTGACAGCAGAGAAGGAAGGAATTGCCACTAGAGAAGACTAGAGCTTTTAAAGAGGAGGAGTCTTGTGGTGGTGAGGTAGCAGCGGATGCTTTGAAAGATGCTGAAACTCAGTCACCATGTTTGTTTCCTAAACCCTCAGCTGCTCTATTTGCTCCTGTGTGTAACAGCGGTCCTCACTTACGGGGATGGAGACAGTGGTGTGTTGGTGGAGAGGCGTGTTGAGGCTATCAGTCTTTATTCCCCATTCTTACGGCTCCTGTAGGGAACAGGTGTGTTTGGGAATACACCTATGTTTTTTTTCTTTTTCTGCCACCAAAGGATGCTAAGAATAAAGAGGAGTTAGACGCAACTATTTTCAGAAATGAAGGCATTATACACGATTGTTTTTGAGGTAGTGACATGATCTCTTATCCTAGCCTATGGAAAAATCAGTTGTACTTTTAGTACTTTTTGACTCTGAAGAAGGTAATATACGATTGTAAGTTTCTGACAAGTGAGAACTGACTCTTTGAAATACTAGACTTTCCAAAAAGAGCAACGTCTAGGCAGGGCTCATCACTTATGAATTCAAATGTACTGAAGACCTAACTAGTGGCTATCTAAGCTGTTTACCATGGTTCAACCTCTTCTCTACCACCATGTCTTCTGCTCTGTCAACAAGTTTTTCACTGAGGAACACTACTGTGACATCCACAGGCCCGTCAGCGTCTAACACCCTTCCCAGACTGTAGCCACACCAAGGGGTTCTGAAACGAGATGGAATCGAGAGCTAGAAGAGTAACCTATCCCCAGTAATGCCAACTCTCTCCGGTTTCCCTAAAAAGTATATAGTCAGTCTGGCCTCCAGAAATTTCTGTTCCACTTAATACAGTTGTTATGCCCATATTCAGTTTTGCGTTTTAACAGAATGTGCTCAGACAGAGCACTTGTTTAGAAAATTACTTTAGGTGTATTCTTGGTCATATGAATGTATCATATCCTAGTAGTATATTCTTATAGGGAAAAATTCTGGATACACTTACAAAATGAAAAAAAAGTGTCCAATTGCATCTGACTCACCTCTGTTTACACCTGTTGTATCACAATATATTACCAAATATGGGAAGCAGGGTAATGGAAGAAGAACTACACAAAATAATAACAGGATGGTTGGAAATCATTTTATTGTCTTTATGAATTACTACTTAATACATAATTCTCCAATTTATTTAGCAAAATCCATCATTTTAAATACACATGAATACCCAAACACCACGGAGCAACATTTCTTTTTGGAAATAAACATGTTTTTCTGGCAAGCTAACAGAAAACCATTCTACCAGTATTCCAAATACCTAAAACGGTATCCTCGAAAAGACCTCTCATTGTCTTCTGCTAATTTATGATGAATGTAATAACCAATTGGCTTAATTATCATCCTCATCCATCCATATCCCACTGATCCTATTTAAAGAAAAACAAATCATAAAACAGAGCTAAAATAAATAAGGTTAATTTATTTACGGTTGAAAGCGTGGCTCTTAAATCTCACTCACAAGGCAGCCAATGTGTTCTGAACTCCTATTTTATTCCTGATAGTTTATTTTTCAGGGGCCTAAATCATCGTGCTGGCTCAGTTTTTCCTTCATAATGTGAGATTGGCTGCAGCTTCAGCAAAATCCTTCCTATTCTGTGAGTGAGACAAAACAACATATTTCCTATGCTTTGTTGTATTGTCAAGGAAAAAAAAAATCCATGGCAACTGGAAGCTGCAGCAAAATGTTAATCATTTGTGCTGCTCTTAGACTAGGAGAAAGTTCCCAATGGGATACTAGAGAGGGGGATGGGACCGAGAGGAAAAAACGTCTACAGAATTGGCGTTTTGGTTCCATTAGCCTTGTTACAGATTTTATTTTAACCATTGGTAACTGTTCTTGCTTACCTCTCTGCTATCTGTAAACAGTATGAGCCTGATAAGAGAATTCCCATTTGCCATTGAAACACATAGATACGGCTTCACTGCTGATGAAGGACAACCCCAGCAAATGGCATTTAGTGGCTTATTTAAAAGCCATTAGCTGTGAAAATGGAACTAAGGGCCCCTTAGAGCTCGACAGACACTTGCTGTTTTTTCCTGCGCACGCACTGAAAATTTGAAATTGCTTGAAGTCATCCTACTTTTAAGGATATAGGAGACCGTATATGATCAGGGATTGGTAACATTACTGATTTATTGACATATAGGATTATCAGTCATCCAATATTTAAATTAGAGATAGAAAGCTGCATATTGTGATAAGTTAACAAGTACTTATTTATAATAATGATTTTACTTGCTTCTTATTTTGTACCAAGCAATGTCTAGGTTCTTTACTTGAGTTAATTCATCCAATTCTTGCAACAACACAATGAGGTAGGAGTTCTTAATTATCTCCACTTTATAGGTATAACCAAGCACATGTAGGTAAATGATTTATTCAAGGTTGTACGTTTAGTAAGTTGCAGAGCCAAGACTCAGGTGCAGGCACTGGGTCCACATGCTGCACTCTTCAACAACCCATGTGTGGCTGTCGGTCATGTCTAACAAGGCCACAGGAAGGTTACTGTGTTCGTGTATTTCCAGGCCTCTTTAGGGAGACCGAAGAATGAAGAAGACTACATTAGACTGAACAGGCTAGACATGCCTGTACCTTCAAGGTTTGTACTCTGCCACTAACTCCGGCTCCTCTGAGGTGAGTTATCAAAGATTCCTCACTTGTCTTTCCAGAATAATGTGGGATTTAATTCAGAGTATATATATTTTCACCCCATCTTCAATCTGGTAAAGCTGAGGTTCAGAGCAGCTTCATGACCTTCCCAGAGTCCCATAATAGTCAAGCTGGATTTTAAGCATGAGCAGTCTAGTACCAGGAATCCAATTATCTAACCACTAACTAGACCACAATTTCTGTTTTCTATAATGCTTCTTATTCATAAGTGGTCTGGGAAGCATCTGAAAAATCCTGTAGGCTGATTCCCCAAATTCAATTTCTCCAAACTGTAATTCATATATATATATTTTTAATCGTGAACTTTCATGTTCATTATCACTATGTTTAAAATGAAAACACTAATACAAATAATAAAGCTGATTTCATAAGATCAGCTACTTCTCACCATAGAAATTTCTGTCCTGCTAAGAACTGAAGATACATTTAAACAGTGTTGAACTGCATTTAAGATCTATTCTAGCAGATCAATATAAAGATCAATAAAAAAGAGAATACCTTATCTGGTAACTAGAATGGTTGCTATGCATCACTGTTTTTTTTTTTTTTTTTTTTTGTAACCAATGAGAAGGTTACCTCTGCTACTGCATCTGACATTTTAATTTAGCCTCTTTCACTAACTGTGTTTGAAAGCATTTTTTTTCCTACATTAGCTGCATTTTACTTCAACCTCAGTATCACGCTTTTAATCATTCTTTCTGACTACTTCTATAAGCTCAAGTGATTTCAGCTCGCCTGTCACCGCTCGCAGGAATCCTGCACTTTGGGGTCAATACGGGAGGGATTTCATCACATCTTGAAATGCATTGGTCTGTGGGCGCTACTGACAGCCAAGATTTATGACGTGGGGAGTGTAATTCTCTTACCTATGAGTAAGTGCAATGGCCATATTTTCTGAATCAAAAAAATTGAGGATGCATCTTCTAGCATATGTTCTGACAGTAAGATGGAATACATAATATCAGCTCTGTCAGTAATACTTATGGTACATTATCAGTCTTTGTGTGAGGGCACTGTGGGCAGTTGAAAAAGACAAAGGGCAATTCTTTATTTTCTTAGTTGCTTTCTATAATAAGAAAGAATATAAAGGAATAAATAAGTCTCCTCCTAAAAATTAAGCTCTATGACTATCCTTCATCCATTCCATCACCTCCTCCCATCTTTCTTTTCTTTTTCCCAAATTTATTGAATATGTTTTATAAAGCAGAAGCTTTATTAAGCACCAGTAGAATAGAGATGAAAATTTCACTGGTTCTTCCTAACAGGAGTTCATAGTGAGGTTGGGGAAAGATAAATGGAAACATGCCATTTAAATATGATTTGCCATGTGAAGCATGAGAGAGGGAATACAAAGTAGAGTGGTGTTTGATAAACCTAAGTCAAATGGCTTAAACACGAATGGAGGAAAAGGACTCACATAACTGCAAGCTCCAAGGGTAGATCAGCAACCTCAGGCAGGGCTGAATCCAGGAACTCTGAATGATGTCTTTCCATCTCTCACTTATGCTTTTCTTTCTAAGGGCTTCATTCTCAGTTAGACTTCCTCTATCTAGGGACGGCTTTAGGTTTACACATTACCTATTTAATAAGCCTAGTAGAAAAGGGTATTTTTCTGCCCGATAATTCCAGAAAAAAAGTCCGAGGCTATATGTACATTGTCCTAATTGGGTCCCATGCCCAGCCCTATAGCAATCACCTCCGTGTGGGGTGGTGGTGAAAAGTTCTGATTGGCCACATCTGACTCTTGTGCCCACTCCTAGAATTAGAAGGAAGGATCACCCCCAATAGAATCACATGCATTGTGGGTGAGAAGGAATGGCTATTGAAAGGAAAATTAGATGCTGTTACTAGTACGAGGTGAAATGAGGTGGATACTCCTTGGACTGAAAAACAACTGCTATACCTGAAGGAAGGAGCCCCGTGAAGCAGAGGTTAAGTACTCAGCTGCTAACTGGGAAGTCAGCAGTTGAACCCACTAGGTTCTCTGTGGGAGAAGGATGTGGCAGTAAATATTACAGCCTTGGAAACCTATGGGGCAGTTCTACTCTGTCCTATAAGGTTGCTATGTGTTGGAATCAACTGGAAGGCAACAGGTGGTTACCCAAAGGCTTTACAGAAGAGAGGATGCCTTGAGAAGATTCCCTAACAGAAAATGGTGGAAGGATAAACACTGAAGCAGCCCAGCAAAGAAACACCAAAGAGGTATGTCTAAGAATGATGTGGAGCCCATTATGTAGGTAAGATGGTCTTCTCTAAAGCCATCTGGATCCTAAACCCCTCTGGTTGGAATGTCCGTACGTATAAAGAACCGTCAACAACTTTATTAAAGCGAAGATCACAAGTAGAGTAGGTCCAATTTTCAATTATAACCTGCAATGACCCTAAAAAAGGATATGAGGTCAGAAGGATGTGGTTTCTTCCTTCAGTTTGGCCAGCGTGGTGTTTACATGCTTTTGATCTTGAGGGAGAATTTCAAACTAAAATCAACTCAGAGAACACAAATCAGGAAAGCAGACCACTTTAATACCTTTCTTCATTCTATTATATTCTAATACAAGGAAGGCGAAGATATGTGTGGTATAATAGAAAGAACCCTGGAACTGAAATTAAAACACTTAATTGGAATATTGCTTATGCTACTGATTAGGTAGCATATGATGCTGGGAGATTTATTTAACCTCTGTGTTATTTATTCTCTGTTTATTTAATCTCTCAGTCGGAAATTATATATGTATATATACAATCAAAAGTCTTTGATGATGTAAAAGTACTTAAAAGCGGTCTTATTATTATGACCTGCTATATATGAGTTATGGAAATTTCATTTAAATGCTGATTATAAGTGATATGGCTTAACCATAGCATAACAGAAAATTTGAAATTAAAAGTATGGAAAAAGACATAGCTTCCTAAACACTAACCAAAAGAAAGTTGATTTAATGATTATAATATTAGTCAAAATAAACTTAAAGGAAAGAATCATTGCTCTAGGTAAAGAAGGATATTTCATTATGATACAAGGAACAATCCATCGGAAAGAAAGATAAGTTCTAAATCTCTATGAACCAATTATATAACCTCGAATACTGTGATGCAAAAATTCACATAACTAATAGGAGAAATATTTAAATCCGCAATTGTAGGGAAAGTTTTATGCTTTTCTCTCTGATAGAATAAATAGATACCTTAAAAAATTTTATAGAAGATTTGAACAATATTATGAACACATTTGACTAATAAACTGCATCCAACAACTCTATTTTACATATCCATTTGTATTGTCCATATAATATTTTACTAAAATTGACTATAAGCTTAGTCATTAAGCACAACTCAACAAAAGGAATAATATCTAAATAAATTATAAAAAATTAACTAGAAAATACCCATCTGATGGAAATTAAGCAATGGATATATAAATAACGCATCAGATAATTCAGAATTACAATGGAAATTAAAAATATTTTATCTCAATGATACTATATATAATACATATGAGAAATTCAAAGGTATAATAAAAGTAACTCTTGGAGGATAATTTATCATCTTTAATTCTTATATTAGAAAAGAGATTTGAAAATCAATGATCTAAACATCTATTTCAAGAGATCAGAGAAAAACAGAAATGGAAACCCAAGGAAGAAGAAATAAAAAAGTAAGAGTAATTAATTAAATAAAGAAAATAATAGAATTACAAAGCCAAATGTTTGTTATCTGAAAAGACTAATAAAACTGATAATCCTTGATACAACTTATTAAGAACAAAAGATAGAAAGCTCAATCAACATTGAAAATGAGAAAGGGGCCATGGAAGCTCCATAGACACATCCAGACTCCCTGAGGGACCGAATTGCTGACTGAGGGCTGTGGGGACCATGGTCTCGGGGAACATCTAGCTCAATTGGCATAACACAGTTTATAAAGAAAATGTTCTACATTCTACCTTGGTGAG
>NW_004444088.1:5466148-5492969 GCF_000243295.1 Trichechus manatus latirostris
TAACTCACAAAAAAAGACAGACTTACTGGCCTGATAGAGACTGGAGAAACCCTGAGAGTATGGCCCCCAGACACCCTTTTAGCTCAGTAATGAAGCCATTCCCGAAGTTCACTGTTCAGCCAAAGATCAGACAGCCCCATAAAACAAAACGAGACTAATGGGGCACAACACCCCAGGGACAAAGACTAGAAGGCAGGAGGGGACAGGAGAGCTGGTAATAGGGAACCCAAAGTCGAGAACGGAGAGTGTTGACATGTCGTGGGTTTGTTAACCATTGTTATAAAACAATACGCGTACTAACTGTCTAATGAGAAACTATTCGTCCTGTAAACCTTCATCTGAAGTACAATAAAAAAATTTAAAAAAAAAAATAAGAAAGGGAATATCACTACAGAGTCTTCAGACTGACTATTAAGACCATGCTTACAGCTATACAATTCAGAAAAAAAAATCATACACTTTGTCGTTAGGTGCCATCAAGTCAATTTCAATTCAGACCATAGGGTTTTCTTGGCTCTAATCTTTAGGAAGTAGTTTGCCAGGTTTTCCTCTCGCAGAGCCACTGGGTAGGTTCCAAACCACAAACCTGTCAGATAGCAGCCCAGCCCTTCACCTTCTGTGCTTCCGGGCTCCTTTCACACACGTTGCTGTTGTTGTGTGCTGTGGTGTTGCTTTCAACTCTAAGTGATCCCACGGGATGGAGGAGAACTGCCCCACAGGGTTCCTAAGCTGCAGTCTTTTCTGGAGCAGATCGCCAGGTCTTTTGCCCCATGGAGCCGCTGGTGGATTCAAACTGCCAACTTTTCAGTTAGCAGCCGAGCGATGTAGACCCTTAAATATGACAAACGAGGTACTGCAGATCCATGGCAAGGGACAGTCTTTTCGTTAATGAAACTGGTTAATTGGATATTCATGTGAAACAAATCATCATGACCTATTTCATTACATATAAAAATTTATTTTAGGTGGATTGTAAATGTAAGTATGGAAGACTGAATTATAAAATTTACAGAAAAAAATAGGAAAAAATTTTCATGACCTGGGGGTTGAAAAATACTTCTTAAATAGGACACAAAATCATTAAACAAAAAGGTAATGATTGATTAATTGGACTGCATTAAAATTAGGAAATTCTATAAACCAAAGGACACGCTGAGTGAGAAAGAAACCCACAGCATAAGAGAATGTACCGTATTTTTTGCAAATAATGCCCCCCCACATATAACGCACATATACGCCTAGGAAAATAATGTGTGGCGGGGGTTGTGCTGTAGGCAAAAAACATAAAACGCACGCATTATTTGTGTAAAAATATGCTTCAATCTTAATGACTTATAAAGGATTTCTATATAGAATACATAAATACTAGAAATCAATACAAAAACAGACACTTCATAAAAGAGGATACCCAGTTTTTTAACAAGCATAATAAAAGGGGCTCAACTTCCTTTCTCATCATGGAAATGCAAAGTTAAACCATAATGATATGTCACTTCACTGGACTAAAACGGTTAAAATTAAAAATATTGACAATATTACATGTTGGAAACGTTGTTGAGTAACTGGAATTTTCAAGCTCTGCTGGCGGATGTGTAAATGGGAACAATTGCTTTTGAAAACAAAATGCATATTTATGTGCATTAAAAGATACTACCTAGAATGCAATAGCAGTAATAATCAAATAGTAAAAACTGGAAACATAGTAGTACAGTTAGACATACGAATACAGAAATGAAAGTGCATGAACTACGATTACATGCCACAATGCATGTGAATTTTGCAAACATAAAATTGCGTGAAAATATCTTTGTATTTTACAAGAGTAAATATTATAGTGTTAGAAGGTGGGAGAAAGATTACCTTTGAGGAAGAAGGAGGGATAGTGATTACGAGGGGATGTAAGAAGTTTCTAAGGGGCCCTTAAATTTAGCCAAATAATTTCTTGCTACATTTTCTGGTATAGTACGCATCATATAGCTTTCATTTTTAGGGGAGGGAAAAGGTATTTTAATGTAGGACAAATTATTACTTATAACTAAAATCAAGTAGGAATATTTAACATGTGCCTGGGTAGCATTAGCAAGAGAAGACAACATCTTCATTTTTGCAAAGCATGTAAGACTTTGTTCAACTTGACATTTCTTATACCTGCACTTGGTAAATAAATGCCAAGGGCAGCACTTTAAATTGTAAACAAGTGGATCCATTTCATTCTTGTATAAGGGAGGCCATGAAAATAAAAATAATATAATGTCGATAACAGTCACTTATTGAGCAGAAGTAACATGCTAGGCACCTAATATACATTATATATAATAGTTAAAATAACCACTTGAAGAAAGTATTGTAGAAGCTTTGACCATTTAATGTACAACACCTAATCTAGGAATGGATTTTTCTAACAGTACCTGTAATAAGATACTCTAAGTTACAGCTTAAGCCATTTGCTATAGATACCTACCACACTGTCATTTATTTAAAAAAAAAAAAAAAAAGACTGAAGAGGCGGGGCTATATTCTTACCCAGACTTAAGGCCAATCTACAACATCATGGATGCAATCAGCATTGATATATAAGATTATGTTCAAGAACTGGTTTGAGGCATCACATTTCTGTGCCATATGGTTTGACCCAGCAAGTAGAATTAATCTGATACATTTTTAGACCAGATATTACTATCTGACCACAGTATGCATGAAATAATCTCTGATCCATCCAGTTTGAAGAATTGCATCCTGAATCCACCCTTCAACCCTAGATACACCTCTTAATAGCCAAATGGTTCGTCCGTTTGATAGAGTCCTTGTTTTCCAAACCTACGATATGAAATGAACCAATTTGATATCCAAAGAGAGATTAAACAATTTCTTGGTAAATATGTGAGAGGGATTCAATCATAAACATGCTTCACTTTATTAAATTTTCTTCTTAGTACTTTTTCTTCTTTATTTTCCCTCTCAGTTAATAAGAATGAAAGTTCTTGGAAGACTAGGGGACACTCTATCCTCTTTCACCACTATGTCTCCAGTAGGATCCCTGGGAGTGCAAGCAGTTAAGTGCTAGACCACTAGCCAAAAGGTTGGTGGCTCGAACCCACCCAGAGGGGCCTTGGGAGATAAGCTTGGAACTCTGCTTCTGAAAGGTCACAGCCTTGAAAACTCTATGGAGCAGTTCTACTCTGCTCACACGGGGTCATTATGAGTTGGAATTGACTCGACGGCAACTATCAAAAACAACATGTCTCTAGTATCTTGAACGCTGCTTGGCATATAATCAGTATACAACAAATGTTTGTTAAATAAATGCATGTATGGCCTTTAAATATCCCTCAACTCTGAGATTTGGTAATTCTGGGAATATATTCCTTTAGAAAGTAAGTCCTACAATTAATAAACTGAAAGCTGGCTGTGATGAAGAAGACTTTGTAACAGAATTCTCATTGTATAATTTAAAGATATATAGGCTCTGAGATTCTTCATCTTCTGTGGGAACTATGCTTACGGAGCTCTTTGGAAAAACTTATACTATATTTAGAATAAATTGTTAAGTTTGGATTAGAAACAATACTAGCAGCAAATGTCTTCTCCAAAACCACCTTGATGTGTATAATTGACCAAATATTTTAGAGTGATTTAGTCACTAGATCTTATTTGGGAATTCCTTGTGACTTGCTAAAATGGGAACGTTTACAAGAACAAATTTGTCTGATCAGAGAAGATCTGCCATTTCAAAATTTCTTCTGCAAAACTTATAGATAGGACATGTCTGAAAGCCAGTCCTTACTGTCTCCAAAACAATGTGGCACTATGGAAGCTATGTTTGCTCTTATTACTATCATTATGTTGAAGAAATGAGTTATTGCAATGATTATTTGTGCTTAATGCTTTGGTAGGCCTTAACTGAATTGTATTTGTGACTGACTTGGAGACTTCAATACAGTTGTTTTTTTTTTTTGCACTGATTTCTGGAAGGAATAAAGAGAAAGGAGTATCCATTTTTCACTGTCTCACCTAAAAGGCAAGAAGAGCAGTATCAGCCATTTTATTGTTTACTGTGGTATAAATAATGATTATAAACCAAAAACCCGTTGCCGTTCAGTCGACTCCAACTCATAGAGACCCTATAGGACAGAGTAGAACTGCCCCCATAGGGTTCCCAAGGCTGTAAATCTTAACAAGCAGAGTGCCATATCTTCCACAGAGTGGCCAGTGGGTTAGAACCACCAGCCTTTCGGTCAGCAGCCAAGCTCTTAACCACTGTATCATCAGGGCTCCTGTAATGATAGTAAGATAAAAACCCAAACTCATTGCTGTCAAGTCAATTCCAACTCATAGCAACCCTGTAGGACAGAGTAGAACTGCCCCATATGGTTTCCAAGGATCAGCTGGTGGATTTGAACTGCTGACCTTTTGGTTAGAAGCCGAGCTCTTAACCTCTGCACCACCGTGGTTCTATAATGATGATACTTCTCTCAAAAGACTATGGATGGAGTACAATGGGATTCTTAGAGCTATGGAGGTTAACCAAGGGGTGGAAGAGATCCACATTTCCCAATTAACCTCCTTACTCTCATGATAAAATAGTTCTAAATGCGTGAGAATAAAAACAAAAATGTAAAGAGGAAGTAATCACTTTCAACTTGGGTTAAGATGTCTATATCTAAGGGGAAAAAAAGCCCTGAAAAAAAAACAATGAAAAACATTGGCCTCATAGTCAGAGACAAATGTAGCATATCACTTAGCATTTCCCCAGGGACCAGACCAGATATGGTCATTGCTATGATAAATCAGTATGACCCAACATTATCTTCTCTTGAGAGACCTTTTTATCAAACTAGATTTCCTAGAAATGATGCAATGGTAAAACCATTAACAATCATGTCTCCTTAAATTATTATATCTCCTGAAAGAAACTTAAAGAATAGAATGTTTAATCAATGTATGTATTCCACATATCTAAAGGATAGGATAACAATAGGGTATTGTATACATATGTTGTATGTATATGTAGCATAATGCTAGAACAGCATTTATATCAGCTAATTTTTAAGTGTAAACTGTTTGCCAAGGACTACGATAGGCGCTTGGTAGAAAGAGAAATTAGAATTTAAAATAGCTTGTACTGGGCAGGAAGACATAGACTATCCCTGAGCAGGAGTACATAGGGGGGCCAAAAATGAGAAAGAAGAGATAGAAACAAGGACACTAGAGTAATGTGAAGACTCTGATACACAGTATGAAAGGGGAAAAGTCATCAGAACAAGACTCAGATAGGACACAGATATTGGAATTATCAGACAGGAAATTTAAAATGATTATAATAAATATGTTCAGGGCTCTAATGAAAAAAGTAGAGAACCAGCAAGAACAGACAGTTAATGTAAGTGCAAAGATGGAAACGCTAAGAATCAATCAAAAGGAAATGCTAGAAATCAAAACACAATAACAGAAATGAAGAGGCTCATTGGTAGATTCAAATATTGGAGGAAAAAAATCAGTGAACTCGAAGATAAGTCAGTAGAAATTCTCCAAACTGAAATGAAAAAAAGAAGAAAAAAATTAAAAAGCAGAACAGAACATCCAAGAACTGTGAGACAATATCAAAAGGTGTAACATATGTGTGATTGAAATACCAGAAGGAGAAGGAGAAAAGGAAAAAAAAAATCAACCTAGAATTCTACATCCAGTAAAATTATCTTTCAAAAGTGAAGAAGAAATAAATACTTTTTCAGACAAACAATAAGTGAGGGAATTCATCACCAGCAGACCTGTCCTGCAAGGAGTATTCAAAGAAGCTCATCAGACAGAGAAAAACAATATGTCAGAATCTTGGTTCTATATACAGAAAGAAAGAGCATCAGAGAAGAAATAAATGAAGATAATCTTTTATTTTTCTTATACTTAATTGATCCAAAAGATAAGCATTTGCTTAAAGCGATAGTAGTAACAATGTGTTGGGTGACTATAGTATACGAGTAAGTAAAATGCATGACACAAATGTCGCAAGGGACGTAAGGAAGGAACTGGGAATACTAGGCTAGAAATAACATGAAGTGGTGTTATTTGAAGGTGTATGCATACAGGTTGGAAGGAAAGAAAGAAATTATATTTATTTACATATGACCTGATTAGTTGTGTAAAAAATCCCAGAGAATTTAAAAACAAAGTCTCTTGGAACTAATCAGGGGTATAGCAATGTTGAAGGATACAAGGTCAATATACAAAAGTCAATTGATTTCCTATATACCAGCAATGAAGAATTGAATTTTGAAATTAAAAATAAAAATACAGGTAGTCCTTGACTTACGACAGGGTCTTTGTAAGTCAGTTCTGACATAAGTCAAATATCTCATGTTTTTTTAGTTTTCATTTTTATTGCTTTTTATTACCAGTATCTTCATTTATCTTTGGGAGATGAAAAACATTACATCTCTGAATGCTAACATCAGCGAATTATGTGCTGCAACATTGTATTCAGTACATATTACTAACAATAAGATGTACAAAAAAAAAAAAGGAATGTTCTCAGTGCAGTTTGTCGGAACTCACATACGTCTTAAGTCGGGGACTACCTGTAGTATTATGAGGTCAGGATATCCAAGGATAGAATACAGAATGGGACAAAATGGTCTAATTGCATTACAAATGTATGAAACAACCTCACTGAAAGTGGTGAGGGGACATTTGCTGACCTAAGTAACTTTGAGATGAGTGGAGTCTGAAAGACTGAAGGCAAAAGGAAACTCACAGAGGCACTCTACTCTAGTTCATAAAGATGTTTCCCAATACAAAAAATATGCATGTGAAAGAAGAATCCAAAAGCCCGCACACCCCTAGGAAAATATCATTCTTTATCCACAGAAACATGAAAACACAAAAACTAGCTTTAAATCTGTCTAATGGATCAATGACAGCCTCACAATTTGAAATTCTCCCAAGCAGAGGTGGTGGTGGACACTTTGGTGGACACATTTCTAAAGCTGGCGTCAGCCCATTTTTGCCTCTATAGCCACACAATTCCAATACCATCTCTTCTCCCAAACTCTGTGTACGATCAGTAATTTGTTTTGTTCAGCATACCAAAAGCAAACCTGTTTCCATCCGGTTGTTTCCGACCAATAGCGACCCTGTAGGACAGAGTAGAACTACCCTCATAGGGTTTCCAAGGAGCGGCTGGTAGATTCGAACTGCCATCTTTTGGTTAGCAGCTGTAGCTCTTAAGCAGCTGTAGCTCTTAACCACTGTGCCATCGGGGCTCGGCATAGCTCTTCCTTGATTAACTAAGCAATATCTTCAACTTTAGAGCTTCATATCTTGAGTGGGGTCTGATTCTTCAACAGAAGAAAAAGGGATATCATTGTTTTTTTTCCTAAAAAATGTTTTAAACTCAAGTGCATAGATTTGGATTAATCACAGTCTTACTGGACTACGTATGGTCATTTTATTTAGTTTGTTGTTTTAATAATGAACAGCTGTGTATCCACCAGCCCACCATTAAATAAAATATTAAAAGTAATTTTCACCTATCTACATGCGTCTCCACTGTCTTGCCTCCACTAACCTGCATCATCACTTTATCGTCCCCCTTTTTTTGAAAATTTTTTTACTCAAAAGTATATGTAGGTGAAGCATATTTTAAAATGCTTTTGAAATTTATAAAAATAGCGTTATGCTGTATGTTATTTCCTGGGAACTTCTTTTTTCAAACTTATTATATCACTAAAATGCTACAATATTTTTGCTTATAATCTAGTTCATTTATTTTCAATTCTGTATAGTATTCCATTGCTTTGAATGTACCATAATACATTTATCCATTCTCCTCCTAGGAGCACTTGCTTTATTTACAGGTTTACTGTTTATTTGCTTGTTTACTCACAATTAAACCTAGCGCTGTAATGAATATCCTTATTTATTTTCCTGGTGTATATTTGAAAGAGTTCTTCTTGGGCATACACCTAGGAATGGAAATGAAGTATCATAAACTATGTGACTTTTCAACTTTATAAGACAATGGCTATTTGCCAGTTTACATTCCCATAAGCAGTATAATATGGACTGAAAGGGGAGATGCCAGTTTGATATCATCCTACAAAGTAATAGCTAAGGTCAAGATTTTGTCATCAGTCAATAGGCAGAAGTCCCCTACCTGCATTTAAACTCTGCAGCCAGGATGGGAATTTACTACAGCAGAGGCTTTGGATAAGGAGGAGTGAAGAGAGAATGCCCAAAGCTGATCGGCTCCACCAGGGTCTGCACCACTGGACTTTGATGTAGATTTCTTCGGTGACAGGCAGGCAATTATGGCCCCAAGACAACAACAAGTGAGAGCGAAGAGCAAAATAGCCTTTGTCTAATTTATTCTCCCATGGCTACACTTACTGTCCCTTCCTGTGCAAGTTGCACCACCCTATCTTCCCCATTGCCGCGACCCTACCTGTTCTAAAACACCTCCGTCACCCCAGAGGTATCTTGAAGTTTTTGTTGTTGTTAGTTAATGTTATATTATTAATATTTACTGTCCATTATTTTCACCAAATTGTTTACAAAGGTTAAACTCGTAGGAGGGGCCCAACAGCCCTGCTAAAGCGCCCTCTTGGCAGTACCCCTTCACCAGCATTTGAAGGAGCATTATGCTATGGTACTTGAAATTACTTGAAATTTTAAAGCAAAATGGCGAAATCTTTCCTGAAATCATTAGCAAGCTAGGAGATTGTGTGTGATGAGGAAAATGCAGTGGCAGGAAAACTATATTCCCAATCGCATTGCTTATTTGCTCACATGGAAATTTTCCTGGAAGAGATAGATTCTATTTCAATGCCTTTGCACCATTTCTGAGGGAGAAAGATATGGTAGTCTACTCCCATAAAGATTACAGCCTTGGAAACCATATGGGGCAGTTCTACCCTGTCCTGTAGGGTCGCTGTGAGTTGGGATTGACTTGACGGCAATGGGTTGGGTTTGGCACTGTTCCACAGGTCCTTAGAGGCTCTTAAGTACAATAAGGTGTTAAACTTCATAAAGAGCTGGATGGGAGATAACAGCATGCGTAACAGTTCACATTTCATGGCTGCAACAGAAAACACAGAACGAGGAATCTCTAAGACAATCAGGTCACATCCATAGATGATTTGGTACAAAAACCACTGGCACATGTAATGCATTATTGATGCAGAGACCTTGATAACACTTTCCAGTACAGTACAAGCAATCTGTAAATCAGACACTATTTACCAACAATTACAAATTCAAGTCAGTTTTAAGGAAAATTGAGTAGAAAATACGTGTACCTACCTCTTTATATATAGAAATAATGCATATAAGCTTTTTGAAATCATTTTCTTGAAGGACATAAATGATATCGATAGCATCTGCTTTCTATTGATAGCAGAGAATAGAACATCAAGGCAGTATTTTCAGGAGGCTTGATGGCCTTTCCAGAGTCTAGGACTCTGAAATAAGTCAGCAAAACTAGGAAGCAATCCTCTTACAAGTATAATATCATAATATCTATTTATGTATGAAGACAGAGACGGCTATTACTCTTTGTTTCATTTTCGGTAGCAGAATGAACATTAACGAGCTTGGTTAAGATAATATTAACGCAACCTGAGACTTTAAAAGGCTCAGATTAACTTCCTAGATAAAGAATTGAATCTGATTTTACTGGGTTCAGTATTTTACTCTGACTTGGTAATTAGGGAAAAATAAAATGTCAATTCAGTGTTCATATTTCTTATGATTGCACGTCAATCTTAATTTTAATTTAGAACAGGAAAACATTATACCCTATCTGGAGAATACAGACTTGCCAGGTTTTATAATTCTGTGAGTTTCTAGTGCACAAGTAGAAATCCTATAAACATGAATTTCTGCTCCTTAAATCAGGCAATCCTTAAAGTTATACTAAATACAAACAAGCTTTCAAGTATTATAGTTCCAGCCAGAAGTGTGTTCACCCAATAATAATAACCAAACTCAAAAACAGCTTGTGAGATGCTTTTGACTTTCTCTCTGTGCGTGCATCAAAATTCCTTTGTTTTCATGTCAAGAAAATGATAAACAGGAAAATTATAATACGATGTCTAAGATCACTCAGTATCCCTTTCTCCGGCCACCCCGCCGACCTAACTCTCCCCAGAGTATTGTAGGTCATGCGATCAGGTAATTAATTGACTATTCAGTCTGGGGTCCAGGTGAGAGTGAAGGAGGAAGCTTTAATTATTATGTTGGGAAAGAAAGTTATACACTGGTCACGTCCCAGACATCTACAACATATATTTACCCTAATCAAAGGATCTTTCTTTAGGCTCCCACAATAAGCTGAACTTATTTCTATGATAATATGTATAATATATATTTTTGTATTCCTTCCAGTTTTCTTAATTTCAGACAAGTCTGCTTTGTTCATCCTTGCCCCTCCCCCAAAATTTTGTGTATTTTTGATACCTACTAGGTATTAAATATTTTTTAAATTAATGCTGTTAAATGAATATTTCCAGGTAGCAGCCTCACTGATGGTTGAGAAGTAAATTAAGTTTTCCAGCTACTGTGGCATACAAACAACCTTTAATCCTTAGGGTATATAGAACCTTGTCCAAATTAGGAAAAGGAACTGGTAGAAGATATTTATATATCTGAAATTGCCTCTAAGGTACCGCTGTTTGTCTTGTGAAATTCGACAACCGTGTTTCAATGGTTTATGATTAACAAACATCTTTGGAGATTTTTTGAATTAATTCAAGATGATTGCCCTTGATGGTATCTTTATTTACTTTTGGGAAATGGCCCAATATGGATATACTTGCCTGTTGTTTCAGGCTGGTCTACTAGAGACTAGAGAAAGAATAAAGCATACCTCAGGCTAGAGAAGTACATATTATCCCTAACCAGGGCTAATGACCTACGACATCACCCATGTGGCATCTCAATGGATTCTGACAAATTCTACACTGTATTAGGAAGCTGCCTCCACCTATGCTGTAGATATAAAGAGACAGTTTATCTCTCACATCTCAATTCTGACTTCCATCCTTACCAAAGTATTATCAAAATTCAGATCCACTCATGGGTCATCTTTGAAGAACTGAAACAATGGCTATCTCACCTAAGTCCCTTTGAATCTGCCGCAGTTTACGGATTGCATCTGGCACACCTCAGAGGTGTCCCAGCCATTACTCTGGCTCTCCACTTACCATGAGGGTCTCTAGGGCAAAGACGGAAATCTGTCTTTGGCCAACTACAAGCTCATTGACTGCTCCATGGGTTATGTTCAACAAATGTTTTCATTAAATAAACAAAAAAAGGTTAAAAAATAGGTATGTTAATAACTTTAAGGAATAGAAACAAAGAAAAATTCATTTCTTTATATTTTATTTTTAATATCAAGCCCCTTCAACTCCCTTTCTAACAGCCTTTCACTTATTTAAAACAATAAAATGATAACAAAACTTTTTCCGATAATATGACAGTATATAAGGATGAAATTGGCTAAATAGCATCTTGGGAGAAAAGAGAACTAAGGACACTTTTTGATATGGGAGCGTTAATATTTATGAGTCTCTTCGATGTAATGTTACGTTTTCCCTCTGTATATAATAGCAAAAATATGGTGATCTGATAAAAAAAAAAAAAAACCTCGTGATATTTCTCAAATAATAAAAAAATTAGCAAATTATTAATTTCTTTTGGAGAAAAGCAGAAATGTGCTTTCTTCTGTCATTTCAATAATAAAAAATTAGCAAATTATTAATTTCTTTTGGAGAAAAGCAGAAATGTGCTTTCTTCTGTCATTTCAATAAAGGACATTACTACGTCTCTTTTACTCAATCTCCAATCAAAAAATCATAGAGATGGAATGAACTTTGCAATGTCTTAATAGCCATGGCCTCCAGCAGAGCTATAATTATATTGCCCCAGAGAGATGAACATCTCCTCAGCCCTAATTTTAACACTCTGAAAGATGGAGATTGCACAGACTCAGGCTCTACACCCGTCTAACGATTCTCATCACTGCTATTTTTCTTATGACTGCTGCTGTAATTTATACGGATTTTATTTTCAGCAGAGATTGAAACGGCTTCTGCATGATGCCAAAATTATCAATTGAAAAGAGAAAACTCACTCAAATCATGCATTCAGTATAAAATAAAACAGTCTGTTGGCAGAATTCAACTATATGTTATGTGGGGTGTGTGTGTGTGTGTGTGTGTGTGTGTGTGTGTGAGAATTGACTGTGTCTTTGTTTCTCAGTGCCGCTATAACAGAAATACCACAAGATGGTGGCTTTAATGAATAGAAATGTATTTTCTCACTGTTGAAGAGTCTGGAATTCGGAACTCAGGGCTCCAGCTGTAGGGGAAGTTTCTCTCTGTCTGCTCTGGGAGAAAATCTCTGCCTCAGCTTCTCTAGCGTTCTTCTAGACATTCCTTGGGGCTGCAACTAAGACAAAGTCAATTTAATCTCCCCTGGATAACTAACCGTTGTTGTTGTTGTGTGCTGTCAAGTCGATTCTGACTCATAGCGACCCTGTATGACAAAGCAGAACTGCCCCATAGGGTTCCCTAGGCTGTAATCTTTACAGGAGCAGATCACCAGGTCTTTTCACCTGCAGAGCTGCTGGTGAGCATGAACCACCAACCTTTTGGTTAGCAGCTGAGAGCGTAACCATTGCGTCACCAGGGCTCCTAGGATAACTACAGTCACTCACTGCATAATGTCAGTTCAGACAACGTTTGACCACATATATGTCCATGATTCCATAAGGTTATAATAAAATTCAGAAATCCTAATCAGAGAATGGGACGTAGCAGACGTAACCAGACAGCCAATGCAACAGCTTCCCTCACGCAACACACGTATCTCATGTTTCTTGTATACAGAGAGTCCCTGGGTTACAAACGAGATCTGTTCCTTTACGTTCTTTAAGTCAAATTTGTAGGTAAGTCTGAACAGGTACATACGGTTCTTATTTGGTGTCAGTTAGTCAAATGTTTGTCTTAGTATATAGTATATATTTTACCTTTCTGTGTAGTCATGGTTTGAACTGTGTCCCCCAAAAATATCTGTCAACTTGACTAGGTCATGATTCCCAGTATTACATGATTGCCTGCCATTTTGTAATCTGATATGATTTCCCTAGGTATTGTATAATCTATCACTATGATGTAATAAGATGGATTAGTGGCAGTTATATTGATGAGGTCTACAAGATTAGATAGTGGCTTAAGCCAATCCCTTTTGAGATATAAAAGAGAGAAGCGAGCAGAGAGACACGGGGACCTCATACCACCAAGAAAGCAGCACCAGGAGCACAGCCTGTCCTTTGGACCTGAGGTTCCTGCACTGAGATGCTCCCAGACCAAGGGAAGATTGATGATAACGACCTTCCTCCACAGCCGACAGAGAGAGAAAGCCTTCCCCTGAAGCCGGCTCCTTGAATTTGGACTTCTAGCCTACTGGACTGTGAAAGAATAAACGTCCCTTTGTTAAAGTCATCTGTTTGTGGTGTTTCTGTTCTAGCAGCACTAGATCACTAAGACATTTGCATATAAAACACTTAAGAAACACTTCCACAACAGATGAATGGATAAACAAACTATGGTACATACACAATGGAACATTATGCAAAGAAAAAGAACAATGATGAATCTGCAAAACATCTCACAACATGGATGAATCTGGAGAGCATTATGCTGAGTGAAATAAGTCGATCATGAAAGGACAAATCTTGTATGAGACCTCTATCATAAAAACCCAAGAAAAGATTCACACACAGAAAAAAACAATCTTTGATGGTTAAGAGGGACAGGAGGGGTGAAGAGTGGAAATCACTAACTAGATAGTAGATAAGTATTAACTATGGTGAGGGGAAAGACAACGTACAACATAGGGAAAGGTAGCACAATGTGACCAAGGAAAAGTCACAGAGGCTTCCTAGACATCCAAACACCCTGAGGGAAACAAGTGACTGGGGCTGAGGGCTGGAGACCATGGTCTAGGTCAATTGGCATAATACAGTTCAAAAAGAAAATGTTCTGCATCCTACTTTGGTGAGTAGCGTCTGGGGTCTTAAAAGCTTGTGAGCAGCCTCTAAGATACATCTATTGGTGCCACTTCATTTGGAGCAAGGGAGAATGAGGAAAACTAAAGACACAAGGAAAATATTAGTCCAAAGGACAAATGGACCACACGAACCACGCCCTCCACCAGCCTGAGCCGGAAGAACTAGATGATGCCTGGCTACCACCACCAATGGCTCTGACAGGAATCACAATAGACAGTCCCAGACACAGTGGGAGAAAAATGTAGAACAAAATTCAAATTCACAAAAAAAAAGACCAGACTCACTGGTCTGATAGAGACTGGAGGAACCTCCAAGACTATGGCCCCTGGACGTCCTGTTAACTCAGAGCTGGAGCTGCTCGCAAAGTCCACCTTTCAGCTAAAGCTTAGACAGGCCTATAAAACAAACAATAGCACATGTGAGGAATGTGCTTCTTAGTTCTATCAAGTATATGAGACCACAGGGGAACACCCACCACAAAGCAAAGACGAGAAGGCAGCAAGGGACAGGAAAACTAGACGAGTGGACATGGGGAACCCAGGGTGCAAAGGGAAAGGGGGAGAGTGCTGTCACATTGTGGGGACTGCAACCAATGCCACAAAACAATATGCGTATACAATTTTTGAATGAAAAAATTAATTAAACTTTCACCTAAAACACAATAAAATTTAAAAAAGAAAGTATTTTTGAGAATTGAAAATACTTCGTCAAAAACTAGCTTTTGCTTTTATAGATAAAAAACGTTTTAATAACTATTTACATATTAGTTATAAAATTTAAGCTGAATCTGTACCTATTCCACATCTTGAAATCTGCATCTAAATAAAGCTCACTTTTTCCAAAAAAAGAAGAAGCACTGCAAACCATGCAATGTTTTCATGAGTGTCACAAAGCTGTGTGCCACCAGGTTTCCCTTGGTAACTTACAAAGAACGTAAAATGTGTTTAGAGAAGGACTTGAACTCTGTTTCAAGGTAAAGCAGAGGTTTGTTAAAGGTTTGAAACAATTGCAATGGGGGAACTGCGTAGCCCTTTGAAAATGGAACCAGGTAGTCCCCAGCGGTTTCGTCACACAAGTATTCTTATGGGGAAAACGAGGAACCCAACCATAGGGAGGGCAATTGTGGGAAAATCAATGGACATGGTAATAATCACACTCTGATTGGTTCCTGGTTGTTAATAGCATAGTTAGTGACTACAGATGGTTTCACAGGATGCTTAGATCATGGCCACAAGAGGCTGACATCTATTTTCTTTGTCTGTCTTGCAAAAATATCTTGTTGACAACAGCACCCAGACAGCGCTCTTCCTGAGTAAGTATATTCTGAGGGGTGCAGATGGTCATTTGGTTAAGACCCCTCGAGGCATGTGGTTTCACATCCTGGTTTTGACCACTGAGAAAAAAACATATTTTTCTCAAAAAACATAGCTGTTACTCTAGAAACCCAGATTAAAATTAGACAGCGTGGCCAGTAGACTGTGCCTGCCTCACTGACTACTCTGAAAGTTCCTGAGACAAATCCTTACAAAGATCTTTTGAAGGTTTGTGTTATCACTTTTTTTTCCAAATCACGCGGTAAATTGTAAACAGACTACAATCTTTTCTTTCTTTTTTTTAAATCCTAAGAAGCCAAGACAATTAAGCGAAGTTCCAACCATAGTGACTTTATTTTATTTGAATTGTTACCTGGCCTCCAAACCTCTATAACCTAGAGTCTTTTATTTCCAAGGCTGCTCTAGTTATAAGCAAATGTGATAGAGGTAACTTATTAGGATGTTTTATTTTAGGTATCTGTTCTCACTGTTAAGCCATTTTCTTAATAGCTAATTAGATGTCATAGAAAGCATTAATAAGGGCAAGATTTCATTTCCCCAAGGCTGTTGGCATATCAGTTGCTCCCTCCATGAGTCTCCGTGGTGAGGCTGGCACTGTAAATGGGTGACTAGCTTAAAGAGCGCAATGACTCTTGCCTTGTTATTGTGTGACCATGTGGGGCCAATTACACTTCCTCTGTTTTTAATGCTGTGGTTGCTGATTTACTATTCCACTGTCTCCTCTGATCATTAATTTTTATAGGCTTTCATCTCTTGAATCATCCTTACGTGGTATGTTACAGCAGCACTTTCTTGCCACCACATATTTTAAGCTTGTAAACAGAACACTGAATCGTGTTGTTCCCATGGAATCTTCAAACGCTGCAGAACCACAGCATTAAAGCTATAACTCCTACTGCATGAGGGTCTATGCCCTACAGTGACAGACTCTAATCTCCAGTGTCCTTAAGACGAAGATAGAGTTAACATGGATGTTATTGGAGTTAATTGTTTATTTTATTTCCATTTTTTTCCTTAGATTGGCTCACTGTCATGGCAGGAAAGAGAGAGGCTACTCCATCACAATCAACCAGGAGGCAGGTCCTTGGTGAATCAGACCGTCATTTACGGACGGGAGAGTAGCAGCTACTGGAGAAATTTCTATAATTCTTACACATTCATTGGTTTCGTTAGTTATTTCTTGAGTAACGGTAATGTGGGGGGAACTATTCTAGGCCTGGGAGTTACCGTGATGAACATGCCCAAACCCTGCGCCATCATAACACTTACATTCTAGTGGGGTATGGAAACTAAACAACACGAAACAAAAACCGCCAATAAATAAATATATAAATGAAGAAAGCAAATCAAGTAACCGGATGCAACGGAATATGGGGGGGGGTGTGGTGGGGGAGGGGAAGAAAGGGCTGTTGCTTTAATGAAGGTCCCTGAGGAGGCTCTGGTGTGGTCGGGACATTTGAGCAGAGACCTGATTGAAGTAAGGGATTGAGTCACACAAATATCTGATAAAGTTCTTTCCAGGAAGAGAAAACGCAAATGTAAGTGTCCTGAAGTGGGAACAAGCTTGACACATATCCACTGATACATCGCAAGCGTGCCAGCAGGAACCTAGTAAGCAATGAAGGGAGTTAGGTTAGGGATGTGGAGGCAGAGATAAGATGTGGGGGGTGGGGACAGAGCTCTCGTCATGTTTCACACATTTTGTGTCTTTTGTTTTGCGTATGAAGGCTTAGAACAAGAACGCAATGTGACCTAATCGACAGTGTAAATAAGATTGATCTGTTTGTGCTGAGGATAATTAACTTTATCAAGATGAGAGCAGAAACTGGGAGGCCAGTCAGGAGGCCGTTGGCAGTCATTTAGGCAAGAGAAAACTGTGGCAGCGTACAAGAGGTTTGGTTTGTGTTGTATCTGAAAGAGAGCCAACGGGACTCACTGACGGATTGAATACAGATTGTGAGTGAAAAAGAGGAGTCGGCAGTGACTACTAGACTATTGTCCTGAACAACTAGGTTAATGATGGTGCCATTTACTAAAGCACAGAAGACTGAGGGAAGGGCAGTTCTGAGGGGGAGAGCCAGGGTTCTCCCTGAAACATGCTAAGTCAGAGCTGTCCGATTATACATCCAAATGGAGACTTCGCTCAGGTGGTTCAATATCTAAGTCGGTACTTTCAAGGGAGGTTGGGACAGGATAAATAAATCATGATTCTTGGAGACACATCTGTGAGGGCTGGAAATTATACTGCTGGTGATTTTCAAGAATATAAAAGCCAAAAACCAAACCCACTGCCGTGGAGTCAATTCTGACTCATAGCAACCCTATAGGACAGAGTAGAACTGCCCAGTAGGGTTTCTAAGGTTGTAAACCCTTTATGGAAGCAGATTGCTAAATCTTTCTCCCATGGAGCAGTTGGTGGGTTCAAACTGCCGACCTTTCCGTTAGCAGCCGAGCACTTAAACACTGCACCACAAGGGCTCCATCCAAGATATAGCCCTTCTTATATACAAATTAAGGAGCCTTGGTGGCGCAGTGGTTAAGCACTAGGCTGCTAACCAAAAGGTCAATGGTTCCAACCCAACAGCCACACTTTGGGAGAAAGCTGTGGCAGTCTGCTTCCGTAAAGATTCACAGCCTCCGAAACCCTATGGGGCAGTTCTACTCTGTTCTATAGGGTCACTATGAGTTGGAATCGACTGGACAGCAACAGATATCTATACATTGACTTTAGACTGTACTGATTGTCGATTGCCACAAAACTTCCGTGGCACACAACAATGAACTATTGATCACGTGCCTTGGATCTGCTGTCGGTCAGGTAGGCCACTTTGTTGACCTGGGCTGACTCATATACCTTGGGGTCTGCTTGCTGTCAGCTGGGGCAACTGTGGTGACTCAGCTCTGCTTCAAGTGTCTTTCCTCCTCCAGAAGACTAACTGGGGCTGTTCTCAGGGTAATGGCAGAGGCACTGAGGAAGCAATCCCAAAATGAGCAAGCCTGTTAACGAGTCTCAGTCTGTGCTGGACTCATGGTTGAACCTAGTGTTGCCTTGCCCACAGTGGGAGAATACTGCAAAGGAATACGGAAAAGGGTATGACTATAGCGAGAGGTGAAGAATTTGGGTCATTTCTGCAATCCACCACACAGGCTAAGTTGGGAATCTAACGAGCACACGTGCGGTATGGTCCTACGTACAATGAAAGCGTTATATGAAATGTCTGCTTCCATTTTCAACATCAGTCTCTTCATTGAGACTCAGTCTTCTTTTGCAAGTAGAAAAAGCACAGTTTTGAGAATCACATGGTTCTGCATTAAAATTCCAGCCCCATCTCTTGGTTCTCTGTGAGAACTTCAAATGGAAAACAGAGATTGTAATATCTACTCTGTAAAGTTCAGACCCCTGGTGGCACACTGGTTAAGGTGGCTACTAGGAATTAAAAATATCTAAAGATGCTAATAAACACTCAGTAAATGATAACTTCTGGCTGTTATTAGTAGAAGGAGTACAATTAGTGTCATGAAATATAACAGCCAGCCATGATAGTTTGTGACCACTAGGTGTACAATACACAATTATGACCAAGACGATTGAATCTCCCAGATATTAATGTTTAAAGCAAAAATACCTTTTACTTCCAAATGTGAAGCTAGTCTGTGACACACAGTAGGCTTGAAAATCTAGGTTTATCTTTTCTTTAAGTTCATCTTTCACATTTATACCCTCAAGATTTGGCTACTGTTAAATGCAAAATGGGATTATACTGTAAGAGACTGCCCCTCCTTTTAACTTTGTTGCTTTATTATAAATAAAACTGGCTAAAAATTCAGATTCTGTTGAGAGGAAGTATGACGTGATATTTCCCTTCTCACTCCCGCTACCGCTACGAAGGAAGGAAGGGGGTACTTATGGTGGAGCAAAGGCGATCAATGTTTATGTCAGGTTGTAAGATGAAGGTGATGTGTTATATCATTTCCCTGATCAATGGACTACTACAAAGTGGCCTTACAATTGACAACCCCCAAGCAAAGTGCTTGACAAATGTCTGAATCAAACAGCAATGTGGTCAAATTGATCTGTTTAGAAAACAAGCACAATTAAGTCTAGATTCTGTATACAGGTACTTATTCTTGCCAGATAAGATTGTCCAGCCTGTCAGTTTGCTTGGCCATACATACTTGCCTCTCAGAACTCAAGATTTCACAAGTTATCCCAATTTTTTTTTTTTGGATTATGACCTCCAAGAAGGCAGTATCTCTATGTTTTACTCATCATTTTATCCTGGTGTCTGTGCCTTTTATGGACCCAGGCATTAGAAAGTGCTAAACTGATATTTGTTGACATATTTGTTCAATAAATGTTTACATGAAGGCCTTTTTCCACACTCATTGCCTAGTTTCTCTAGGGTTAGCCTGAGTTAAAACACTGGAGAAATAAATCATACACTTCAAAAATGGAAAAAAATTTAAAGATATTTACTGCTCAATATTTTTTTAGAAATGATTATCCACATTCCATTGTGTCTGTCTATATTTATTTGTGCTGTCTCCTCCTGCATAAAACACTTCAAGGTTTCCTTTATCATTAGGATGAAGTCTGAACCCGCAAGATGACCCCAAAGCCCTGCATGATCTGGCCCCATCACGTCTATCTCTTCATCTCGTGCCCTTCCTCCTGTCTTTCTCTGTTCTCCAGCCATATTGGTCTTCCTTCAATTTCCTGAATGAACAATGATTCCTCCCATCTCAGTCTTTCCCTTCACAAGGAATGCTACTGGGAAATGCCCTTCCGAACTGAACCTTCCTGAACTAAATCCGGTCTCCACTTACATGCTCCCTTGGTGCTCAATATTTTAATTCCTAGCACCCATCACAGTTGAAATACTTATATATGTATCTTTGCGTGATTATTTGACTAATGTCTGCCGTCCCTACTATACTATAAACTCCATGAAAATAGGGAATGTATCTGTTTCGTTCTTTTCTTTCCAAGGCTTAGCACAGTGCTTGGTACAATACATGAACTCAATAAAACGCTCTTATCCAATACACTAGTTTGACGTCAACATGATTCCTTTACTTTTAAAAATAATCAGGTTATCCTAAAGCATTCTAGAGGACTTTGTAGAAAGAAACACATTAGAAATATTCATTTGATTATTTAGAATACCTTCTGCCTGTTTCCAGGACGTCTCTTACAAAGGTACCAGTACTAGTGCCAGCTGTCCTCAAGTCAGTTCTGACTAATGGCAACCCCAAGTGTCAGAGAAGAACTGTGCTCTGTAGGATTTTCAATGGCTGATTTCTCAGAAGGAGATCACCAGGCCTTTCCTCCAAGGCACCTCTAGGTGGACTTGAACCTCCAACATTTTGGTTTGCAGCCGAGCACATTTGTACCACCCAGGGACTCTTCTTTTTAAGTTAGGGTGTCAAAATCATCTTCTCTTTTTTAGATCTTTTCAAAATCATCATTTTATCGTTAAAAAATAAAACAATAAAAAGTTGACTTAAAGAATCTTTAGGACAGAAGATGTTACATTTCTATTCTTTTATCTACTTTCCAAATGAAAAAGCCCCTGAAAACCTGGATTTGATTTGTACTTCTGGGGCTATTAAAAACAGGAGTCTTACTGCAAAATTTTATCATCTTACATCCCAATTTTTTTCACGAGGGAAATTCTTGAGTCCTAGAGCCAGATGAAGAAGCTTTTTGCTTACATCCTTAAAGAAAACAGAAGGTTTTCATGTGCAAACAAACAACTGCAGAAGAACTGGGTTTTAACCTGGGCTGGACTCGCTGAGACTGCCTGCGGTACGTTTTTCCAAATCAGTCTTCCTTAATCATCTAACTATACATCTGTCCAGTTATTTCCCTGAATGAACTCTAAATTGTTCATCTTTTGTATTTTGTTTAATCTTACTCAAGAACGGTTTTAGCAACTGACAATAAGAATAGTAATCCAATCGGCTTATTGAGCACAAAATATTGCCAGGCTACATAATTCATTTACGTCATTTTATTTAGTCTTAATTCTTGCTTTTTTTTCCCACTTAGTGACCCTGCCTTTCAAGGACACTAATCATATTGTCACAGATAATAAACATGTAATTTCCCTGTGAAGTCGGCTGACTTCTCCAATACTTCTCATGCATTGTAGGCTTCTACATATTAGCCCAAAAGTGATCGTATACTTCAACTTGAGGCATGAGATTAATTTATTAATTTTGCAATAATAAATCCATTCATCAATGGCTAGTGGATTTCCAGACTAAAGTGACATCTGGCAGTCTGTCCCTGAGACAGCCTCTTCCAGCATCCTTTAAAACTATCCATGAGTCAGAGAAAAACATCAAGCAAAATGTCAAAAACTTAATTCTGAGACAACCTATTACCAGACTTGGAGGAATTTCCCTGATTATAATATAAAGCGAGTGGGACTGAATTGAGAGACGCTATCAGTGGCTGCTTTTGACTCACGCCGTGAGAAAGCTTTTCTTTGCCCCAAAGATGATAGAAAAAGATTTCCTCCCAAACTTATCAGTAACCCTTCAACAATTGCAACAACAAAAATGCCTTGAGATCCTACTATGTGGCAAAAGCTACAAGCACTGGGAATACAACAATAAGCAAAACAGTTATAATTCTTACACTTTACTGAGTTGTCAGACTACCAGGGACTATAAAGGAATATAAAAATTATGACACAGAAAATACAAAATGCTACAGAAATATATTACAGGAATATCTAATCTACTGTAAATAGATTAGAAAATGAAGTAACACTTAATTTGAGGTATAAAGAATCAGCAGTTGCATGAGACAAGATAGGAGGTGTGATTACTTAAACCAATTGTCTGACTTCATATTGAGACTGTCTTTTCAAATAGGCTGGAGTAGAATGCCAATAAATTCATTTCTGCAGGTTATGAGAACCACACGTCCACACGTATCACCCGAAAGGAGATGGGCCAATTTAACCTGTAGGTTTGAAGCCTGGAGAGGAGATTGAGCATGGTGCCTTCAAAAACTTTTTAAAGGTTCAGTATGGCTGAATTAGGAAGATGAGGTAGAGAGTAGTAGGGTTTGAAATGGACGAAGTCAGGGAAGGAGAGATTAAAAGAGATCTTTAAAAGCTTGCTAATGAGTTTGGACTTTATTTTATAGTGATGTTAAGCCAATTGAGTGTAAAAAGCAGGAAAGTGGCATCGCTAGATTAGCCTTATAGAATTATCAACATGCTTCCGTAAGAACAACATATTTAAGAAGGGTAATGCAGAAGTGAGAATAATCAGAAGGAAACAATTATAAACAATGATCTAAGCATGAGCTGATGGTGCCCTGGATTAGGGAACTGAGAGTAAGGATGAAGAAGTGTGAACAGATGGATACTTACTTACTGAGGAGATGGAATTGATAAGCTCTAACAAGTGGTTGAATGTGGAGATGAGAACAAGTGAGTCAAATGTGGCTTAGGTGCTGAATGTTTGATGCCGCTCCCTGACAGAGAACAAGTGAAGAATAACAGGCTTTAGGGAAAGATTAGCTTAGTCTGGGGCATTTTAAGATTGTGGTTCTTGTGATTAGTACGAGGGAACACGTCCAACAGGCAGTTGGATAAACAATAGACATAGAAATGTGAGAGTCATAAGCATAGGGAACAACTGAAGCCTTGAAAGTTGTTGAGCTCCTTCTGTAAGAATCTATAGCGTGAACAATCCTATAAGGGTGATTTGAGATGCACTGATATTTACAGGATATACAGAGAAAACCTGTACCATACCCGTTTCCGTGGAGTGGATTCTGACTCATAGCGACCCTAGAGGACAGAGTAGAACTGTCCCATAGGGTTTCCAAGGAGGAGCTGGTGGATTTGAGCTGCCAACCTTTTGGTTAACCGAGCTCTTAACCACTGTGCCACCAGGGCTCCCTACAGAGAAACAGAGGCTTGCAACAGTGAGTGAGGAAGAGTGGCCAGTCTGGGAGGGAGAAATTAGGGGAGGAGGGTTTCCAAAATCCACAAAAGAGATTATGTGAGGAGCATGCACCATGTCAGTGGAATCTAATTCCTGACTCAGGCGATGTATTGTCATCTGACTTGGTGGTGGTGATTTCTGAAGGGGCCAAAATGGTTTCTACCCAAATAGATCTATATCTACGAAAATAGAGGAATCATCTGTTCAAAAAGTGGAGAACAGAGGCACTAGATATGGGAAATTATATATTGGGAGGTATAAAGTCCTAAAAGTAAATCACTTTAAGTGTTGAGATTTGATAGGCATATTTAAGAGAACATTACTAAATCACCAACTAGGCTATTCATTTAGCTACTTAGAAAGCATTTTCAGCATTCATGTAGATGGTCTAATTTGAGTAGGGTTCTGTCAAAAAATTTTCTTTTGCAGTGGACATTTTTCATGGGGGACTTTTTAAAAAATTTAGCACAGTCATCTTTATTAAACATTTCAGGTCAAAACTCTTCTATTTTATATTGTATAGAGATTTGAAGCCTCATATTTATTTTAAAAATATCTGTTAAAGTGGCATGACAGTTTCTTTTATCAAGATATTACCCTCCATAGAGTTTAACAATACTCTATTGAGTTCATTTATTCAAACAACAAATAATTAATGAGCAACTATTATGTATCTGGCACTGGGTTCTGTAAAACAAAACAGACAAGAATGCCTGTCTTTCAGCAGCTGACATTCTAGAGTGGGTACAGAGACAATAAACAATAAACATCAAATATAAGTGAATTACGTATGACGTTAGAAGGTGATATAGGGAAAAAAGACAGGAGCAGAGGAGGGAAAATTGGGGGTGCCGGGGGCGGGGTGTGGGTCAGATGTCATCCATGTGTTGGGCATGTGTTAAATGCTGTTCATTTCTCGCCCTCAGCAGTATGAGGACGAAGACACATAAATAAACACACCATTGTACCACAGAAGCACAAAAGGGGAGTGTCCAAACCAGGCTAGGGACAAGTTCTGATTAAGGAGGACTTCCTGAGAAAGAAACACCTCACTTCAGTCTTAAAGATGAGTAAAATCCAGCCAGGCAGAGAGGGGTGTACAATGCATCAGAATTCTAGAAAACAATGTTGACCCTGACAGCCAGCACCTCTCCAGTCCGTACTAGGTGGCTATAAAATCACCCTCACGAGTCAGGCTCCTTAATTTATACAACAGGAGGTCGATTTTGGCTCTTGCACAAAACATCAATCCTCCTTTAATCAACAAATGAGACTGTCTCCTCTCCATGCCAGGAATTGATTGCAATGAAGCAATTGCCAAAATGTCTCTGAAAACATCAATTTTGTTGAGCTTAATTAATATGTCAAATACCCATTTCTCTAAACTAGGTCTTCAGAAAGTGAGGTATCTAGACCACATTATCAGAGACCCTCTCAGAAATGTCACTGTGTTGATAGTAGGCTAATACTAAAAATATTGATTTGAAAAAACATATTCTCTCTTGCAAACCATAGTTTCAGATACTGTCTGTTTTGTGACTCTATACTTCTTAAACAGGAACCCAACACAATAAATTACTTCATTAATTCACTGCTAGGAAAATGGAGTGTCCAAATTAAGTTTCATGATTTCTTCTGTTTTTTGACATGTGATATCTAGTCATCAGTTTTTGTCAATTTCATCTTCTCCTTCTCTCCATCTTCACTAACACTGCTCTAGAGAAAAAAACCAAACCAGTCGCTGTCAACTGGATTCCGACTCGTGGCAACCCCATGTGTTTCAGGGCAGAACTGTGCTCCATAGGGTTTTCTTGGCTGTAATCTTTATGGAAGTAGATCAACAGGCCTCTCTTCTGCAGTACCACTGGGTGAGTTCAAACTGCCAATCTTTAGGTTAGTAGTTGAGCACGAACTGTTTGTGCCTCCCAGGGATCCCTCTGCTCAAGACAGGGGCATAATAATGTCTCCTAGTGTATGCAAACAGTCTTTCACCTCTTCCTCTGTTCCCAGTCTAGCTCATTCAAACCTATCTTCCTTTCTACTGACACAGTGATCTGTTTAAAACCAAAATCAAGCAATATCACACTCTGCTCAAAAGCCTTAGTGGCTCCCTGTTACCTACAGAATAAAGTTTAGCTCATTAACATGACAGAAGAGACAATCGATGATTTGTCATTTTCTGCCCCTCCAGCATCAACTGCAACCCTCTGCTGCCCCGTCCTTACCCTCCACTAAGTCCTCCTCCATAGCGACCCTACAAGACAGAATAGACCTGCTCCACTGAGTTTCCATTTGGTGGATTTGAACTGCTAACATTTTGGTTAGCAGCAAAGATCTTAACCACTGTGGTACCAGGGCTCCTTGTCTGTCTACAATAGCTTACAAGTGTGGTGTGCCTGACCAGGCACTGTACTAAATGCTTTACATGCATTGTCTTATACTAATTTCTTAACAGTCCTGTAAGGGTCATATTGGTGTTATCCACCATTTTACAGAACTAAGAGATCAACATAATCATCCATGACAAAAACGTGACTCACTTTGTCTTACTCCAAAGCCACTATAGAATGCAAATGCATAGTCTACCTCTACAAAATTTGATTACTTATATTAAGAGACTAGTATTAATGAATTGCATTTTAAAGGACTTGAGGTTGAAATCTGCAGTGAAGTTCATGATTTCTGAAATGTCACATTAGTGGAAAATGATCAGACAGATATTTCTGGTCTTACAATAACACTGATAAATATTATTTCTTTAAAAATATAGAACAAGAGTTCCGGCAAAATGGCGCTCTAGGCAGAAGCCCCACGCCGTCCCTCCACAGCAAAGATCCGAAAAACTAAGCCGAACAGAGAATCCAACAGTCCTGAAACCCTAAAACATCAAATGAAGAGATAAAGAACTCAGCCAAGCATCAAATGGAGTGAGAAAACTGACAGACAAAGGAGAGCGAGGAGAGATTCATGCAGAGGTCCCCTACCAGCTAACGCAGCGTGGATCCGCCATCTTGGACTCCTATCGGAGACCAGCAAATGGGGGTATGAGAAAGCAGCCTCACGGAGCGTCCAGCGGGAGACAAAACAACCGGTAATTGCGGTGTGCGCTTTCCCAACCCCTCACCCCTCTTCGCCCCGGCTCGGCCTCCTCTGCTTCCCTCATCCACGGTCTCTTGACCGGGAAGCACACCCAAGCGGGCGGCTCTCTGGGTGCCATTTGTTGGCTGTTGGTATTGCTTTGTTCCACTTCTTTTGATTTTCTTCCTTGCCTCTGGCCATCTCCCCCTCCTTTTGCTCGAGTGCCTCGCTCCGTGCGCCATCTTTGCTTCTTCCTGAGGGGCTGCAGAGCGCGGGCAATTTATGATGTATGCTTTCCCACTCTCTACCCTTCTTCACCCATACTCGGCCCCCTCCGCTTCCCGCGGACACAGTCTCTTGTCCAGAAACACCA
>NW_004444088.1:5496845-5522729 GCF_000243295.1 Trichechus manatus latirostris
ATTTGTAGTAACTGTTAAATGAGAAACTATTTTGTTCTGTAAGCCTTCATCTTAAGTGAGAATAACAGCACAATTGGAAGAGTGTAGTCAATGTCACTGAACTGTGCATATAGAAATTTTTGAAAAGGTGTATCTTTGGCTATGTGTTATTTCACCAAAAAAAAATGGTTGAGAAGTTAGAGGGTTGATATGTTGTGGGGTTGTTGAACAATGTCATAAAACAACGTGTGTGCTACTGTTTCATGGGAAGCTATTTGTTCTGTGGACCTTCACCTGAAGTACAATAAAATATGAAAAAAAAAAAAAAATAGAACAAAAGTAATTAATTTCTTCATCCCTATTCAAGGCTTTATCTTCCTATGAATGATACTTTACTGAAGATGTCTAAATATTTTTTTAAAAAACACAAAAACAATACAATGAAAATGAGTAAATATGAATCAGAAGCTAAATATTTGCAAAATCAAATTATTTTATTTTTTTAGTTTTCAATTAGTATGGATATTATATCTTTCACTCTAAGTAAAGCAATTTAAATTAGAAACCAGTTTGATAAATAATTAGCTGCATAAAAAAGTATGCACCACTAAAGAAAAAGTGGTAAAATATAGGAACTAGATGTTCAATAAGTATTTGTTGGATTAAACCAGACTAAAAACCTTCTTTTTCACATTGCACATAATAGCTGTGTTACATCTTTCCTGCCTACTTGACTAACAGCTCTTTGGAGCCATATGTCATGATATTTATCTTCATGTCCCTATATAAGGCCCAATGAATAGATAGTATTATTATATGCTGATTAACATAGTAATTATCTAACTTTTGGGGTCTCAGCAGCCCTTTATACTCTTAAAAAATATTGAGTACACAAAAAACTTTTGTTTATGTGTGTTATATCTATAGATATGTACCATATTAATCCTCAGAGATTAATAAAATTATGAATCTCTTTTATATAGTTGTGGCGGGGGGGATGCAAACCTAATTACAGTTTATGCTACAATGAGCAGGAGTTGCCAAAAAAGCTGACTTTTCTGATTTCAGAGCTAAAATCTGTAATCTTCATGGATTTTCACATAAGCCAGGTAAACATACTGTTATTACCCTATTATTCCAATTAAGCTCAAGTCTTTCTCTAATAAATCAATAAATTCTGTTTTTTCTACTTCAAAAATAGTCTGATACATCTGTATATTGTCACTCCATCTCTTCTTCTAGCTACTGTATTTTATGCAAATAACACATGCCTTCTACGTTTGTTTTCCAACTGTGCCCTTGTAAGCAAGCTATGCTAATTTTTTACAGCAACACGAAAAAAATTGGCGTAGCAGCGTTTATGAAAATACTTCACGGGGGGAGGGCGTGGCTGGCAAACAAACATAGAAGATGCACGTTATTTGCGTAAAAATATGGTACCTAGACCAAGTTGCAGCATCTATCTTCTGAAAGACATTTGATTTCTAAATATTCTCACTGCTTCCATACTTGTTCATACCAAATGTATTATCCACACAGTAGACAGAGTGATTTCATAAAAATATAAATTACATCTAATAATTCCCTATCTGAAAACTCTCCAGGAACATTCCACTACCAATCAAATAAAATTCAAGTTCCTCCTGGTGTCCTACATATTAGGTCCCTGCCTCACTCTCTGACCTACATGCATACCAACCTTGTCCTCAGTCACTCTTCACCAGCCAACTTTACTAGTCTTTCTGTTCCTCAGACTCCCCAGAGTCTAGAAGAGTGTTTAGTACATATAAAGTGCTTAGTAACTACTGGTTTTAATAATAAATATGTTACTGTGAAGAATTTTGGAAAGATAAAACCTTAATTTAATATGGCCTCATATTAACAGAGTCTTGTGGTCTGGAACCAAGCATTGTGCCAAATAGGCTTGAATTAAAACAACCACCACAAAAAAAAAAAGGATTATGTATGTGCCCATGATGCCATTAAATTACCGTGTTTAGGTTGTTCAGATATCTAAAACTTAAACCTCTGTGCCTGAACACATCACTGGAAATCTGGTAAAATTTCTAAATCCTTCCCCAAAGAAGAAGAAAAAAATCACATATGTACAATATTTGAAATGTAATCTGTGGACTCAAGGATGTCCTAAAGCTACATATTAGCTGGAGGAACAGTTGTACAATCGGTCAATGATTGCTGAGAATCTTGGATCTTAAGAAAACTACAAATACTTCAACTGAGAACTAGAGGTAGCTTCCAGGTCATCTGGTTAGAGATTATAAAATGCTAAGACTTATAGATCATCTTGAGATCCTTCAAAACCTTCCATTTTTTACATGAGAAATATGGAGAACTATAGATTTTAAGTTATTTGCAGGAAGGCACACAGAAAGCTAATGGCAGAGCTGTGAAAAGAATCTAGATCCTTTGATACTACACCTTTGTTTTTCTCCAGCATGAGGCTCTGTTTATATTGAGGAATTTTGATGGAAGATGAAGTGAAACTGGAATTACTGGTACAATTGTAATATCATCTACAGAGGACTTGGCTTCAGATGGATCCGCTTACATAATTTCTCTAGATCATATAGATATGTGATACTTATGACATGTATGTAATACTACATACAGTAAATGCTACAAAGGTCTAGAAAATTATACATCTACATATATGCTATTACAACATATATGTCTCAAATATATGTCATAAAGATTATATATGTTTGTGTGTATATATATGAGTCATAAGAGTTTAACACTTCACCCTTGATATTGCATAATTATAGAACTATCTTTCATTGGAATGCATAAAAATGAGAAATTAGTTAAAAAATACTTCAAGTATGTATTATATAGGAGCTCTGGTGGTGCAGTGGTTAAGAACTTGTCTGCTAACCACAAGTTCAACAGTTCGAATCCACCAGCTGCTCCTTGGAAACCCTATGGGGCAGTTCTACTCTGGCCTATAGGGTCACTATGAGTCAGAATGGACTCGACTGTAGTGGGTTTGGTTTGGTTTTTGGTGTGTATTATATTGCAAACAATTTCAGGCATTATGCCATAAGTTGTAAGATATATGGCAGCCAAGGACATTTATTATACTGAAAGCATTTATTACTTGTCTATACCATTAGAGGTACTTTGCTTTGGAACATCATGTTCAAAATACATTTTTTCTGCCTTTGCATTTTAAAGAATAATTTAACTAGATTATTTTTTGGAAACTAATCAAAATAAATCAATTAAACATTAGACAATGTTAAATAGGCTGTTTATTATACTAGTGCACGTTTGTAAATCAACCTTTGATAAAGACATAAATAATAGACAGGGACCAGTCCCTGGAGAAGGACATCATGCTTAGTAAAGTAGAGGGTCATCAAAAAAGGGGAGACCCTCAAGGAGTTGGATTGACACAGTAGCTGCAACAAAGGGCTCAAACATAGCAGTGATTGTGAGAAGGGACCAGGACTCCCAACATTGCGTTCTGTTGTACCTAGGGTCGCTGTGAGTCGGAACCAACTTGAGGGCACCTAACAGCAACAATAATATTTTCTTAACTGGGTAGTTTACAAAATGCCTTTGCTTGCATCTTTCATTTGGCCATCACAACTACATGTGATTACTCAGTGATAACTTTTAATCATCCGTGAAGTGTGAACGAATAACTTCCATATCTCAGATAGGGGGCGCCACATATCTCCACCACCCACTGCTGTGGAGTCGATTCCGACTCGTAGCGACCCAATAGGGTTTCCAAGGCTGCAAATCTCTATAGCAACAGACTGCCACATCCTTCTTTCTCGGAGCCACTGGTAGTTTTGGACCTCTGACGTTTCCAGTTAGCAGTTGAGTGCCATAACCCGGGCTCCTAATCACATATCAGGAGAATGTTATAAAACGTAGAATGACTATTGCTATGATGGCGAGGCTAGTAAACAAAATGTCAGGCTATGTGCAATGTAGAAACTCTAAATACACAGCGTAGGTACGCATGTTTTTACACAGAGGGCATGAAGTGAACTGTTAAATGCCTCTCACTTTGGATCCTTTACCTTCCTTCCTTTCTTCGCATGTACCTCCCTAAAGGAACTTTGTTTCTTTAGCTTTGGATCGGTACATGAAACAGGCGAACTGGGAAAAATCCCATTGCTACATTTCTTCCATTCCTTTCTCCAAAAAGCATTTATTATTTGTCTATATCATTACGGGTACTTTGCTTTGGAACATCATGTTCAAAATACATTTTTTCTGCCTTTGCATTTTAAAGAATAATTTAAGGGAAAAATTTTTTTTCCTTTGAAGAGAAAAAAAAAATGTTTCACCTTTCGTAAGAGATGTTGCTTTGGTAAAGCAACAAAGAAGGGTAAAAAAATTATCAGCTCCTCAATTTCTGGCCTTTTCTAGTACCTGTATGTAAGTCGGCCTCAATAATTTCCAAGGAATTATTTTGGGAAATATTAATTCAATTAATTGCTTTTATGGATGAAATTTTGGCCAGTACTTGAAATCTCATGCTCTAATCTGAGACTGTTTATATATATATATATATATATATATAAATAACAAGAAGTCTTCTCTCTAAAAGAATGCCTTATTTAATTTTTGGATTTGGATAACTTCCATTCCAAGAACTCACCGTCTCCCATATGAGGAAATTATTTTTATCAAAAATAAATATCTTGTTGGATGACTTTAAAATTTTTCTACTGACCCTCTTGACCTGCATTTTAGATTATGTAATTTGAAAGTAAACCAAAAATTCCCCTTGAAGTACCAATAAAAGCAGACTGCTAAATTATTTAAAACATACCAAATAAAAAAGTAACGTTACATAATCATGAGACGAGAGCCTTTTCTTTTTTGGTATTAGCAGTACATTACACAATCACTGTTCTAGGTTAGGTGCACAAAACACCATTTACTACATTCACATCGTTTATTAATGGGACATTCACGGCTCTAACAATAATCAGATCAGGAAAAGCCCTGAGCTAATCTAGATTTTATATGAACAACAACTTGAAGCCATTGGGGACGTTTAAGTAGAGGAATGATATAATCGGATTTACACTTTGGAAGGTCATTCACATGGAGCTGATGTGTGAAGGATGGATGGTGGGGGAAGAGGAGTAGCCCAGGAGAATGCAGATGAATGTTTGGACGACTGAGAATTGACACTTGTTCTACAGAGTCTGGAGACAGCAGGGAGTGTCCGGAAACGGGACAAACTGCTAAGTTTAAAGACAAGGCTTTTAATTATGTCTAGCCAGCTGCCAAACAAGAATACAGATCTGTGCTCCAGTGTTGCCAGATCTTTTGAATTTCAAGAGAAAAGTGTAAAATCTTTTGGTACTAAAGTGTTGAAACCAATTTAAAATTTTTTAAAAATCTACCCAACAACAACAAAAAAAACCTACTTAGAGAGTTAAACAGAACATTATCTCTAGGCTGGTTTTAACTAAAGAGTCACTAGCTGGCAACCTTACAGTTGAATTAATTAGCCTGAGTCTGTTCCTTTTCTTTTCCTAAACAAAGCTGGAAATCCATTTGTGGAAATTTTTTCAGTGACACAGTTTTTTTTGCTGCTGGGGTGTCTACTGTTTCAGATTACTATTGTTCTTTGTATTCTGTCTTCCTGTTCCTTTATTCTTTATAAAGTATTATATTCAGGGTCCTCCATCTCCCTCTTATTGCTGGATGGACAACAGGTATAGACAGAGCTAGAAGAGAATGTAGGTAACTTTCTGTTTGCGTTATTTTACATTCCTTCTTACTAGGTTGGGGGTTAAGCACTAAAGTTTACAAACCTACAATATATCGAGAAATATTCATAAATACATTTATGTTGGATTTCTACTGAAAGCCAAATGATCCTCTGTGCCCTTACTATAGGGAAAGAGAAGTCCAGAAAATCAGTGGTCAGCTAAGACATTTTAGGGAAGTTGTGTTCAAGAAGATTGAAGTTCCATTGATTTATTTCTGTCTTTCATGTAAATCAGAGCCAAGGATCTCAATCTTCTGAAAGACAGTCTAAAACTAACTTATGAATTATGCATGAATTGAGTAAGCCATGCCTTGTTTATCTCTCGGTCAAATGCTAATGGTACCTGACCTGACACTTTAGATGCTCAAAAATGAGTACCGACTAAATATATATACCAAACACCGTGACTACTAGCTGATGTTCACCAAATTTCTTTCAATGTTAAATTTCTTCTTTTGAAATAATTGCTTCCTTTTTACCACAACCTTCTTTTCTCTGTTTTATCAGGCTAAACACTTAAAAGTCATTGACACAAAAATAATACTGTAGGATTTTATTTAGACTTCACTCTCACATTGCTGGCATAGAGAGATGAGTCTTTAATTTGTCTTGGTATTTCATTGGAGCTGCAAGAGTGAAGAGTAGCCAGACAGGTCCATAAATTCCCACAAAATCCAAGGACTGTAACCTGAAACGTTATCCTATCAACATCTAAGAATGCAGGACATCATGCTTACCTCATTCATCTCCAAAGTCCGGCTCCAAGGTCATTTATCGTCACCCAAAATTATAATCCCAATCTATTTAACAGCCCCCTCCCTCTTTCTGTACCTTCCCAAACCTGTTTCTCTGGAAATGAGGATCTACCAGCAGCAAAATTCTAGGCCAATCTCAGGTCTTAGAGAAAAAGCAGGCACTCACTTTGGTTTCTACAGCCACTTGTAAACAATTTCTCTACCCTCCACTTCCAAAAGATGCAGATTTTTGCAGCACCTATCATGGGGTTGTACCACCGGCTCTCTTGTCTTGTTGCCACCATCTATCCACCTTTAGGTCACTCTCCCTTATTCCCTGACAATTTTAAAAGCTGACTCACTCTCTTCTCCTACTATTCTTGTATCAATTTTTGTGACTTCAGTTTCTATATGGATGACTCATCCAATAACTTGGCCTCACGAATTCTTGACTGCCTCCTTGGGCCGGCTTTATCCTCTAGTTCAGTAAAATGCCTTCATGATAATGCCCTAGATCTTACCACCTCCAATACCTCATGACTTCAGATATATCCTTTTCAAACATGCAACTCTCTGAATATATCATCTAATACACTTTCCCCTCATCTCCTCAAATATCTCCATAGTGAAAATCCTTTGATCTCACTGAGACTTGTATTGACTCCACAACTCTTTCAGGATTCATAACACATCTCATGTCTTCTCCTTATCCTTATCCTACTTAGAATCCATGGTCCAAAACTATCATCATAAAATGCCATATGTTTCCTTGCTCTTTGCTAACTCCATTCTGAAAACTTGTTTATATATATAAAAGACCCCAACTCTGTTTAAACCCAATCATCTACTCACTACATATGCCTACACTAGTTAAACATTATCAAAGACTTTTGCACATTTGTGGTAACAATTGCAATTTAAATTCCTGATCCCAAAATTCAATGAGACACAACTTATTGCCCGAATTTTCTAATTCTCCAGAATGAATATTTTATACTTCCTCATGCTGAAACATCACTCTTTTCTCTCCTCCATCTTTCAGCCAATTTCTTAGCTTACTATTTAACTATATCATAAAAAGTATGATTAAATATTATTAGAAGATATCTGTCAGAAGCTTTCTCTTCTTTCCATCAGCAAGTTCACCCACCAATCTGAATATAAACCCCCACTTTTTGCAGTCCGTCATATTAAAATGGAAGAAGTGTTCTGCTTCTATCCAAGGCCAAGCCCTTCCCTTTTCACTATGTTCAACTCACTCTTAGCCACTCTGGTAACTTTGCAATTACCACTCCTTCTAAGATTTTAAGTTTCTTTCTCGTCCTGGATTATTCACACTCACATAAAATTATGATTTAATATCTTCCATCTTTAAAAAAACAAAAACAAAAAACACCTGGACTTTCAGGTATAATTTAATTTATCTGAACCCTTTCAATATTCTCTACTGTTATCTAGGGTCACTGCTTCCACTTACTCACCATCTTCTCTTCGTCCATTCCAGCAGGGCTCTCATAGCTACCTCATTTGTCAGAGTTATGACTGAACTTCATCTTGCTGAAAATAATGGCCACTTTGTCATTCTCGGTAATATTTAGCACAATTGAACACTCTGCCTTTCATGAAGCACTGTCTTTTCTTGTTGCTTTTTAAAAAATGTATTATCATTTATTTAGATATAATTCACATACCTTACAAGTCACTCATTAAAAGTTCACAGTTCAATAGTTTTAAGTATGTTTACAGAGTTGTGCTACTATCACCACAATCAATTTTAGAAATTTTCATTACCCGAAAAAGAAACCTCATACTGAGTTGCTTCTGATTTCTCCCTCCCTTTACTCCCCTTTTCCCTTCCAGTTGAACAAACACTAATCTACTTTCTATCTCTGTGTATTTGCCTATTCTGGACATTTTGTATAAATTAAATCCTACAAAATGTGGTCTTTGAGGGGACTGGCTTTTTTCACTTAGGATAATATTTTCAAGGTTCATCTATATTACAGTATTCATCAATACTTCATTCCTTTTTATTGCCAAATGATATCCCATTTATGCATATAACACATTTTATTTACCCATTCATCAGTTGATGAACACATGGCTTGTTCACAGTCTTTGGTTATTATGAATAATACTGCTAGGTGAACATCTGTCTACAAGTCATATGTGGACATGTTTCCATTTCTCTTGGTGACATACCTAGGAGTGGAATTAATGGGTCATACGGCAACTCTATGCTTAACCTTTTGAGAAACTGCCAGACTGTTTTCCAAAATGGCTGCACCATTTTACATTCTCATCAGCAATGTATAAGGGTTCCAATTTTCCCATATCCTGAACAACACTTATTATTATCTCTCTTTTTGATTGTAGCCACCCTAGTGGATGAGAAATACTATCCCTTGGCAGTTTTGGTATGCATTGTCCTGATGGTTACTCCTCTATTGTTTTTGTGACAGAACACTGTCCAGACTGTCCTTCTACCTTGTCTGCTGCTCCTTCTCAGTTTCAATGCTGTTTCCTCTTCTCCTCAACCTCTGAATGTTAGAAGGTCAGTACACGATACCTGTTCTATCTACATTCTCTCCCTAGGTGATTACTTCTAGCCTTGTGTGTTTAAATACCATTTATATGCTGATGAATGCACATTTTTATTTTTAACTTTGACCTTCTACCTTGACCTTGCCATTTGTCTTAGTTATCTAGTGCTGCTATAACAAAAATGCCCCAAGTGGATGGCTTTAGCAAACAGAAATTTATTCTCTCACAGTTTAGAAGGCAGAAGTCCTAAATCAGGGCACCAGCTCCAGGGTAAGGCTTTCTCTCTCTGTCAGCTCTGGGATAAGGTCCTTATCATTAATCTTTCCCTGGTCTAGGAGCTTCTCAGTGCAGCGACTCTGAGTCCAAAGGATGCACTCCACTCCCGGCTCTTCTTGCTTGATGCTAATGAGGTCTCCCTCCTCTCTGCTCACTCTTCTCTTTTAAATCTCAAAAGAGATTGACTTAAGGCACAACCTAATCCTGTAGATTGTGTCCTGCCTCATCACCATAATTGCCACTAATCCTGCCTCATTAACATCATGGAGGTTAGCATTTATAACACATAGGATAATTACATCAGATCACAAAATGGAGGACAACCACATAATACTGGGAATTACAGCCTAGCCACATTGACACATATTTATGGGGGACACAATTCAATCTGTGATAACATCTTTCTGCTCAATCTGTATCTTGAAATCGTTGTTTCCAAAATGGAATTATTTATATTTACCTCCTCCATATCCTATTATTTCTACCCTCTCTCATACCTTCCATTTTATTAAATTATGCCATCTCCCACCCAGCTGTCCGAGATTTGAACCAAAAGCCATCAATAATTTCTCTCTTCCTCATTACCCATGACCAATTTGTCAACTTCGCATTCAAAATGCTGTACAGATCAGTTCATTTCTTTGCTTCTTCTTTGGCACCATGTCTTCCAAGCCAACATCATTTCACAACACACTAATGCACAACACTTCACTTACATCCTCATTTCTACTCTTGCCCCATTTACAATGTAATGTCTACACAGTGTTCAGCACAAACTTTTTCAAACTTAAATTAGACAATTTCTCATTCAATCAGGAGAAGTCGTCTGTTGTGCTTAGTGCTTACTGGGTTCTTGAACAAAGAAATGGGGAACATGTAATGAATGTGGATGTTGACCTTTGGGAGGGAAACCTAAAAATCTAGGTGCTTGGCATAAGAAGAGGCTTCTGCCAAAGAAGTAGGCTGACTCCATTTTTTTTTTTTTTACTGCTCATCCTGAGCTGACTCTCAAAAGTCAGCTAGCCAGAAGATCTCCGGAAACCTGCTGGCTTCCCTCACCTCTCTTTACCTCAGCATGCTCCCAGGAAGGACACTCAGTCAGGCTGGCCCCCCAAATATTCAGAAATTAAAAAGTGAACTGAATCAAACTTTATGATTAACAAAACAATGCTTATAAGAGATCTTGCAATTAACTGTTGTCTGTTAAATCATGATTTTGTAAATGTCAGCCAGTCTAAATTTTTTCCTTGTAAGTTCCTGGATGTTTTTGTACTTAAACTCAGGGGAAAATTCCCTTCGCTGGAGTACTTGTGTGAATCCTCACAAAGTGCTGCCCGATCCAGATCATTTTATTTCTTCAATAAATCTCTTGGCTTTAATTTTAACAAATGCTCCAGTTTGCTCTTGGATACCTTTATTTATTCAGGCACCTGAAGATACTAAAATCCCAAGTCGATTTTGGTGAGATTAGAAAAAATGAAAACAGTAATTTGTTTAGAGTATGGGATTGTGGATACTTGAGGTTTAAGGACAAATACAAATTGAGAATAAGAGGTTTTAATTTCCCTGGGGAAAATGAAGAGAGAGGTTCCCCTCCTCCCTTGTTCTTTCAGAATTAAGTTTATGTAACTTGTAAATTTTCACTCTGTTCCTATGCAAAGTATGTAAGTCTAGGATGTTGACTCAAGGACCTGGCAGTCGCCTCTCTGAAATGCAACTTTAGGTAACAACCCTCCTCTAGCCCCCAGTCTCCTGGAAGAAGATCAGCATAACTTCAGGTAGCCTACCAAAAAGATACCAGAAAGTTAGCAGTTTCATCTCGAACACATGAATGCACTGGGTTGTATCCCCTCAGCTATATAAAGGGTGAGATTTTTCCCGTCTTTGCAACCTCTTTAGCTGATTGCAAAGATGTCTCACATTCTTGTTTAAAGCATATTCAGTAATAAAACTTTTCTTTCTCTATTATGTTTGTGGAGAGGTTTTCTGGGTTGGAAATAGATTTTGCATTTAATTATATTTCCCCCAAAATAATGGGAGAGCGCCACTATTTTTCAATCTGGATTGTTATATACCTCTAGTCCTTAAAGTAGTCAAAATACAAATATCACATCTTAAAATAAGTTATTCACTATGCTGCTCTGTGCTATGATCCAGTGCATTAATTTAACTATGCTATCATATAATTAATACTATTAGATCAAGCCCTAAAGTAAGAGGGTATGGAACTGAATAAACGGAAGAATGAACTAAATGACTGTGAGTTCAGGTAAGTCCTTCGACACCTGCGCTGCAGTTTACTCACTCGGGACATAAGCAGGCTGTCGTCATGTGCTGTTAAGTTGATTCCAACTCACTGCGACCTTATATGACAGAACAGAACTGCCGCATAGAGTTTCCTAGCTGTCGTCTTTACGAGAGCAGATCACCAGGTGATCTTTTCTTCTGGGGAGTGGCTGGTGGGTTCGAACCGCCTACCTTTTGGTTAGCAGCCGAGTACTTAACCATTGAACCACCAGGGGGCTAGACAAGGTAATCTCTGGGCCCACTTCCAGCTCTAAAATTATAAGAGTCTTCTCCAGTGGTGTATAATTAGTCTAAAAACCCAAGTTACATTAGACTTTTACTGGAAATATTTGACTCTTACTGCCAGGAAATCTTTGGTACTTTAAATGCAACTATTTTTTTTGTACTTAAGAAAGCTGTCAGAGAGTGAATAAACAAACATTCAAGTACAAAAAGTTTCTGTTACTCACCATAGTAAATACAATAAAAGAAGTTACTTTTATCCTTCATACTAAATACTTACCTAGTTAATTAAACTTGTTTTATCTAAAGTGATAATCTTATACGATTCTTTTGCGTTTCTGAATAGTTCTGATTAGTATTGCAAAATAAAATTCCCCACCAACCCAAATCTGTGCTGGTTAAGTGAAGCTCCAAATACAGGGAAAGGAGATGACATTAGATTAAGTTCGCAGAATAACTCACTGGCTTTCAGCACCAATTTTTCAAGATGAATCTAACTGCAGCGCAGGGAGAAACAGAAAGACCCTTATGTTAAAAGAAACCTGGAAGAATTAACAAAACAAAACAAAACAAACAACAGACCCCCCCAAAAAACTCCATTGCCTTCGAGTCAAAAGATTACCAACCTTTTAGTTAGCAGCCAAGCTCTTAACAACTGCACCACACAAGCTCCAGAGAAGAATACCAAAACCAGACCAAACCCGTAGGCATCGAGTCGGTCCCGACTCACAGCGACCCTATAGGACAGAGTAGAACTGCCCCATAGGGTTTCCAAGGAGCAGCTGGTGGGTTCCAACTGCTGACCTTTTGGTTAGCAGCTGTAGCTCTTAACTACTACGCCATCAGGGTTTCCCCATAGAAGAACAGGAAACGCAAATTGAAGAAAATCTGTTGACCCAAGATGATAATACTGAATCATTTACCAGTTGAAAAAAAAGTGGATTTGTATTGGTTTGACCATAAAATATTTTTAAAAAATTAATAATTGTAAAGCACAAATCCTAATAGATTTGGTGGCAGTTATTGCCGAGTCGGTGTTGTTAATCATTTTCATTAATACGGAGCAGGGAGCTTACAGGTCTTCATACAGGTGTTAATGTGTGTAGACATCAAAGAAGAAAGTATTGAATTTCTGGGTGTAGAATTCTGTGGAGTGCTGATAGGCAAAAGCAGGCATGGAGGTATTTTACATTCTTTTGACTATTGTTGCTTTACCAAAGGAAAGTGCTTCTACCACCTATAATTCTCTAGTGTTGCAAGTTGTCATACCATAATGAGCTTTGCAGATTTCTGGAAGGCAATGGAATAAATAGTACTGTGTGACAATTTCATGCTGAAAGAATAATGTTTCCTTTCCTCTCCTTATTTGCTTTTTATAACTTGGTTGAGATATAAAGCATAATAGTAATAATTATGATAATAATAAAAACCTGTCGAGTCAATTCCGACTCAGGGCCACCCCAGGTGTGCAGAGAAGAACTGTGCTCTGTAGGGTTTCAAGGCAGTGAACTTTCGGAAGCAGATCACCAAGCTTTTCTTATAAGGCGCCTCTGGATGGGTTCGAACTGACAACCTTTCCGTTAATAGTTGAGTGCTTAACATTTTGTGCCACCCAGGGACTCCTATAAAGTATAATACCCTACCTATATTTAAAGTGCATCATTTGATCAGTTTTATATAACCCCTTGAAATCATCCCCACAATCAAGATAATGAAAATTTCCATCTCCCTGAAAAGTTTCCTTGTATCCCTTTGGAATCCAAACCATTCTGCATCCTCACTCAGGCAGCCACTAATCTGTTTTCTGCCACTGTTGACTAGTTTTATTTTCTAGAATTTTACAGAAATGGAACCCTGCAGAATGTATCCTTTCTTTTTATTTTGGCCTGGCTTATTTCATTCGTTATGATGCTTTTGAGATTCGTCCATGTGGTTGGGTATATCAATAATTTAATCCTTTTTATTGCTGAGTAGTATATTCTGTTGTATAAATATACACCATTTGTTTATCCACTCACCTAGCAATAGATATGTGGTTTGTTTCCAGTTTTGGGCTATTATAAATTAAGCTGCTATGAGCATTAATGTACAAGTCTTTGTTAAAATGTAGACTTTCTTTTCTCTAAAGTAAATACCCAGGAATGGGATGCCAAGGACATATAGTAAATGTATGTTTGACTTTATAAGAAACTGTCAAACCATTTCCCAGAGTGGGTACTTGCGTCCTCACCAATAATCTATGAGATCGACAGTTGTTCTGTTTACTCACCAACACTTGGTATTGTCAGATTTTATTATTATTTTGTCAATTTTAATAGGTATCTTACTGCGGTTTTAATTTGCATGTCGCTGATGACATGATGTTGGGCATATTTTTGTGTGCTTATTAGCCAATTTGCATATATTCTTGTGTAAAATCTTTTGTCTATTATTTTTTATTGTTTGTATTCTTATTGTGTTTTAAGAGTTCTTTGTATATAAATTATCTTGCACCATGTCCAAAAAAATATTAGGGGCTAAATACATTTTAGTTTCTGCCTTTTTCCCTTAGCACCCATATCATACTTGAATACCTTGAGCCATTAACTGATGAACCACACATTTAATCAGTTTACAGACAATGATAAGCATTTTGCTCCGATCTGATATCCACTGTCTAAATTTCAGTTTCTTCATTTGCAAAACAGGAATTAATTATACCTACTATGATACTACATGCAAAGTGCCTGCCACCAGGCCTGGCACTTAATAAACATTCAATCAATGGTTCATTTTCTTTTCTCCTTAAAAACTAACTCCCAGACTCACCATTAGGGAGGAGCCTATATACAAACTCTGTTGTATAGTACAGAGTGAGGCTATACAGAGACACTTATTGATAGTCATTAATTATATCATTCTCAAGAAGATAAAATATAGTTATCTGCTATCCTATAGTAGTAAGATTTTTCAAAGAGCATTGTGTAAATTCTGATTTAATTCTGATGATACTCTATTATTTAAAAAAATGATTAGCAAAATAACTGTTTGTTAGCCAGCTGTTTGTTGTTTACTGCTTTGAATTATGAATTTCTGGCTATGCATTTCTGTGAAGCATAGTCGTTTTTCCTTTCAATTATTCCCTATTTAAATGGGAAACACTAGGGCATTTATTATCCTTTTCATGAACTAGATATGAAATACAGTGTTTAAGAAAACATATAGAAGAGACTTGTGATTTCATTTAGTAATTCAGACGATCAATTTGTTAACTGAGGTGCTTCTGTTTGTAAGTCAATATCCAAGATGAAGAGGAAGAAAGGCTAGAGCGTTCAAGCATGAACATTGGTAGAAAAACTTCCATGGCCATATTGTCCAAAAACAATATTTCCAAATACGTGTCAAGGGTGTAAAACACATACCTTTCTCTTCAAGTACCTATATGGCACTCCCTGAAGCATGTTTTATTTCTTCAGATGTGAAGTAGAATGAGAACTGGGAAGCTTTCTCTGAGAGAACGAAATTATGGCAGACCCTCACTGTGTTTGCTACTTGCCATTTGTATACCTGGGGCCCTGGTGGTGCAGTGGTTAAGCCTCTGGCTGCTAACCAAAAGGTCGGCAGTTCAAATCCACCAGCCACTCCTAGGAAATCCTGTGGGGGCAGTTCTGTAACCCGACCCTACAAGTACTAGTAAATTTCCATTAGTCCTTAAACCAGCCCTAGCCAGATGGCCTGCTGCACACGCACAGAAGGGCCAGCTGGGACTGCTAATTGACCTCAACAGAGGACGCAGCAACAGCTTGAATGAATCAGAAGAAAAATCATCACTTAGACCCTATTCCAAAGCGAGAGGTCCGACAAGAACCAAGTCACGTCCTGTTTCCTGGCCACCTTCTAGAATGTTCCCTCCCCACTATGCCTGGGGAGCCACCACCTTGCTGCCCAAATCACCTATAAGCCCTGCTTCCCCATAGCTCAGGGTGTCGAATCTGAGGAACTTCCTCCTGGCTCCTTGCTCCGTGCATTGCAGTAAAGTTTTTTCCTCTTTCTCAAAGACCGGCGTTCAGATCATTGGCAAGTCTGAGCACGCTGGACAAGCACCCACCTTCTAGGGTTCGGTAACAGTTCTACTCTGTCTTACAGGGTCGCTATGATTCAGAATCGACTCTACGGCAGTGGTTTTGGTTTGGAGTTTATTTGTATACATAGTACCTGGTTTGGGGTTTCAGGTAATGATTCCTCCTTCATTCTCAACAGAAATGTTTCAGATGAAGCTAACTGGCACAGGGCTCTGACTGGCTTGTCAGTCAGAGTATCACAAGCCCCTGGTTTCATAATTGGCTCAAGAATGAACATGTGGCCAAATTAGATCCAATGAGATAATATGAGACTTTTGTTGAAATTTTTGAGAAGGAGTCTCATTCTTTCCTACTGGACCTGAAATATAAGGGAATGTAAGTACTAAAGCAGCTACTGAGATTTGCCAGCACACATAGCCCAATATGGCTAAGGGCAAAATATAGTTAGAAATACTGCTTGAACTCTGAAATCAGCTGTACATTGTCCACCCTTCAACTTTTCTGTTGAACGTGCTAATGTGCATATGATCTTGTGACTTAACTCTATTTGGTTGGGGTTTTCTATGACTGTCAACTTCATTGCTTCAAAGAAGGCATCATGCAGGAAGGCCACACTTCCCTTTACTGTTTAGTCTAAGACATGGACTCAGCCTCTTTCTCCAACTTTCTGGATCTGCTCTGTCCTCAACAGAATTCAATAATTATACAATATTTACAGTGGTTCATTTCCATAGTCAGTGTATTATTATACTACTTGAGTTAGAGATTCAGTAGAATTTCCTAGTGGGCCTTGGAATGTCAAGTCCAGTATGCTCTAAGACCTGTTCATTAATAGGAGAAAGAAAACATACACTTCCTCACTCTGCCTGTAGTCCCCTTGTCTCTATTTCTTTCCTCCAAAGTCAGTAACTTGAAAATGTATACACACACACACACACACACACAAATACAGTCTTCAAAAGCAAATAATAATTCATTGAGATAGCATAGTCTTTGTTCATAGTAAGAATAAAACGAAAAACGTTTTCTAAAAGCATCTTTATGCCGGAAGATTTCCCTTGCCTACAATGAAAAGTCTTTACAGGCAAAGTAATTCAGTTCTTTTTTGTATCCAACTTTCCCTTCCGAATTAGTTATGTGTCTGTTAAATAAGCCAAAAGGTCCTATCATCTTGTTTTTCCAAACAAAATTCTCTTGAAAAATGAATTCCTCTGTCCCAAGCAGGAGAAAACAGTTGCTACTTATTTTTTTAATTAGTAACTCTCTATTTAGCATGTAAACTGGAAAAGTCATTTCAAAACAAACTCTGGCAAGATTTTGTGAAATAACTATGTCCTAAAAACCAAAAAACAAACCCGTTGCCATCAAGCCCATTCTGACTCATAGCAACCACACAGGACAGAGTAGAACTGCCGCATAGGGTTTCCAAGGAGTGGCTGGTGAATTTGAACTGCCAACCTTTTGATTAGCAGCCAAGCTCTTAACCACTACACCACCAGGGATCTGTGTATGTCCTAGGACCCAGCAATCACATCCCTGGGTTAGTGTCCTACAGAAATTCTGGCTCAGGAACATGTACAAAGCTGTTCATTCTAGTGTTTCCTGGGGGAAGAAAAAGTTGAAGGCAACCTAGGTGTCCATCACTGTGGGAATGAATAAGTAAAATGTGATGGATTCCAGCATTAGAGGATATGATACAGCTATTGGTGCTCACTGATAAAAGCAAGAAACAAAGCACGATTTATGGCATATTATTTCTATAAATTAAAAACACAATCATACAAAATATACCACATATAAAAGATACACCCATATTTAAGGACACGAAACATTTAAAGTGAAGGACTAAGAGAATGGAAGAAAAATAGTAGTTGGGTTTGAGGAAAAAATGAAAACAGATGATAATCCACCGTGAAGTGAGGAGCATGATTAAATCAACTCTCTACTACAGAAATAACAGTAAAAACAGAAAAATGAGCCCCCATTGTCCTTTTCGACTGTCCCCTTTCAAATGTAGTTTGTCTTAGAGAGCTTTGTAAAAATTTAATTGTACCGTAGGTAAAAAATTCACATGTAATAAGAATATGAGCTGCCTCTGTCTGAGATTTCCTCAGTTATGGTTAAATGAGGAGACGTGAACAAAGTGCAGAGCAGGAAGTACTAATAGGCTTTCTGACATGTACTTTTAAAAATCATTTACAATGATAAATTGCTTTTGGAACATAAAGGGTTTTTTATACCATTGCACATTAATACTTCATTAGAATTGTGGCTGTGGAAGCTGAAAACAAAGATGGAGTTACTTATGCCCAGTCCGGAAGAGCATGGCTGCTACCTAGTTTCACAAGGCAGAATTTTAAGATAATTAAGTAACCTAACTTTTAGAAAAAGTGATTAGCTTGTTTCTGTAGATTTGTGTATAATCAAAAGCCCCCCAGCCCCCGCTCTCTAACTCCTGCGTTCCAGACAAGCTGACGCCTGGTTTTTAGAGAACTGCTCATCAGGAGTTGACCTCCTCAGACCTGTGACATTTGTTTTCTTGAGGAAACTAACATTTCAGACAAGAAAGGATTTTGAAGGACATTTTAATCAACCTCTGAAAAATTGACTATAACCGCCTGGACTTCTTGGGCACTCTTTTTAATCCTGACAGTAAACCCCTGTTGCTGCCTCGTTTCTTTGCAATGCGCAGTTTAGGCTGTGCGTTTCCCAATCCTCGAGTTGTTGATTGAATAATAAATCTCTAGTATTGTTTTTGACTCCGTTTCCACTCTCAGAAATTCCTTTACATTTCCTATCTGTCTGTCTGTCTATCTACTATCTATGAATTGTTTCTTTTACTATTTAATCCCTTTTTTTTTCTAATTTCAAAAGTAGAACACATGCATTATAAAATATTTAGAAAATATTGAATGGCTCTGAGAAGACAATTAAAATAACTCGTATCCTTCCATTAGGGGATAATTTTTTAAACATGTTAATGTACATGTTTTTCAGGATTTTTTTGGGTACTGGTTGTACAAGCACACACGTAACTATACTTCCCACAGATAAATAAACTTTCATATACAACATAAGGAAAAATATTATGGTGCTATTTTGTAATTTGTTCACTTTGCAATATAGTCTATAAATTGTCACGATTAATTAAGCATTCTTTATAAGGAGTTTGTATTGGCTGTCTAGTATTCTACGGCATCACTATAGCTAAATTTATTTAACTAATTTTTTACTGTTGAATATTTACTTTTTATAATTTTTGCATTATAAACAATGCATACATTAACATCATGAAAACATATACATTTGATTTTTTCTCAGGATATACTCCCAGAAGCAGGTTTGCTGAGTTGAAGGGTACATACCTTGTTGATGATTTTTGGAGTGGGTCACGTCTTAATGGTAGAAACTGAAGCTGCTATAAGAAAGATGTAAATGTTCTTAAGTATCTATAAGCTTAAATTATTTTATATTTAATGGTGAATAATAGCATTTTTGGATTGAGAATATTCACAGGAGCATATTTCTCAGGATATAAGAAAAATTATTAAAGAATATTAAGGTACAGGTCCATAGCAAGGATGCTACTGCCAGAGCTCCTGGTGTAAATCCTCTCTCGGACTCCTACCAGCTGTGTGAATCTGAACAAGTCTCCTAACTTCTCTGTGTCTTAGTTTCCTTATCAACAGAATGGAAATAACAATAGTATCTGTCTCATAATTTGTTTTGAGGATGACATGAGTGAGTGTGTTTGTGTGGGAAGGTGTGTACATGTTTGCCCCTGCACATGCATACTTATGTGCATGCCTAGATCAATGCTTGGTATATAGTTAAATCTGGTAGTTATTATTGTTATTATTATTGTTACAGTTATTATAAAGATAATTATTATACTGAGTACTAAAACCAAAAATATACCCTATTATAGCTTTGACATCCTCTCTTTCTCTATTTAACTATCTGGTATCCATACAGTCACTCTAGAGGAGGAATGATTGGAAGAATGTCATCTCATCTCTACCTGGAAAAAAAAGTACATACATACACACCATGGAAAAAATTTCATTGCTTTTGATCCAGGCTACAGAATTGCATTCTATTTGCATAATGTGTATTGCATTTCTCCAAATTTCTTCTTCTAAGAACGTCTAATGACAAACAGCAATTATATGACCGAAGAATGTAAGCTCCATTGCTTTTCTGTACCCTCTAAATGTGGACCCTCCTCTATCATCTAATGGACATTAACTGTAACTGCAAAGATGAAATTTAATGAGTGGAACCTTATTGAATTATAGTTATTTTAATGAGATCTACTTTTTAATTAAGATATCATGCCTCACAAGATTTAGTTGCTAATATTTGCTGCCAATTTTCTAGTTAAATATTTCAATTCTAGAGAATTTTTAATAGTTTATTTATTTGTTGTTACTTTCCCCTTTCTGTTTTTTGTCTCAGTTCTTTTATGTCTTCTTAAATGGGTGACAAAATACTAAAGGTCATCTCATTAAAATGAAGTAATTTGGTTTTGTGGATATGAAAAAGAGTTTGATTAGACTGGTAATGGCACACCTATTCATTACACTGCAACAGACATTGTAAGGGGTTCATACTGCTCTGAATTAGGGCCATTGGTTTGAATAGCTTACAAATAATTTGATGAGAAATAACATATATACATTATACCCCATGAATAATTGCAGGGCAATATAAAGTAGGTTCTATACACAGTGAGAGTTATAGGTAGTATTTAACAGAGCAGGGAAAGAAATGACCTATGGACTTTGAAAAGGTCAATGATATGCCATTATTTCCCTCTTCAGTTTGGGATCAGTTGAGAGAGACACAAAGAAGATGAGCAAATGGAGATGAAAATGTCAGCTTTATTACTGATAAGCCAGCCTAGAGGGTATGGCTTTAGAACTGTAGGCAAATGAACTGCTTAACAGTTCATACCTGTTGTACCTACTGGGTCACAAGCAGTTCCAGATAGCCTTGGCTTTTATTTCAGACCTTGATTGCTTACTGCATAACAAAGCAAATTAAAATGTCGTAACAGGCAGATCCAACAAGTAGGACCCCAAGAGGGCTTGAGTTTTGCATGTCTAGTTATTTCCCCCAAGCTCAGCCATCATATAAATCATTTCTTCTCCCTTTGGAAGGAGTGAATAAGGAGACAAAAGTCAAGGGCCAGGGTGCTACAGTAGCAGGAGTTACTCTACAAGAAAACATGAGGTCAGGGGGGAGATAACTTCTGCCTCAATATCAGAGTGGAGTGAAATTCATTAAAATGTTCAACAAGTATTGGTTCAGCCCCTATTCTCTGCAGGCCCTGTAGGACAACCTCCAGTCCCTGAAATCACAGAGGAATGTATCAAGTGTGTATTATATTATACAGTTTCAACCAATGACCAGTGAAATTCATACACTTTTCCAGTGGAAGAGAAACTGAAACTTTGATGTTTGGAAGGAGAAGATTACATAATGTCTAGGAGGGAGAAGGTTACGTGATCGCCATACCACAAAAATAGCTAACAGACTTGGAATAATCCTCATTATGAAGACTGTAGAAATTCTGGTCTCAGCAGAATCCTATGAAGAAGGTAGTACTTTCAGTCCTCTTCTATGGATGGGTAAGGTGAGCTGAAATTAATGTTCATAACTTGCTCATGGGCATACAACTCATGAGTGGTAGAGCTGGAATCTGAACTCAAGTAGTCTGGTTTCAGTTCCTATGCTATTAACTGCAGCTGTATACTGACTCCCAATATTTACTGTAGTACATGGACACCTAAAGACAGGAAAGAAAATAAAGACCAAAAAGGATGTCAGAAGAGACTCTGAAAGTAGCGTAGCTAAAGTGAATGGAAGAAATGATGAAGTAAAAGAGCAGAACAAAAGATTTCAAAGGGTGGCTTGAGAAGACAAAATAAAGTATTATAATGAAATGTGCAAAGACCTGGAGTTAGAAAATCAAAAGAGAAAAACACACTCGGCATTTCTCCAGTTTAAAGAACTGAAGAAAAAATTCAAGCCTTGAGTTGCAATACTGAAGGATTCCATGGCAAAATATTGAACACAGGAAGCATCAGAAGAAGATGGAAGGAATACCCCGAGTCACTGTACCAAAAAGAATTGGTCAACGTTCAACCATTTCAGGAGGTAGTATATGATCAAGAACCAATGGTACTGAAGGAAGAAGCCCAAGCTACTCTGAAGGCATTGGCAAAAAGCAAGGTTCCAGGAGTTGCTGGAATATCAACTGAGATCTTTCAACAAATGGATGCAGAGCTGGAAGCGCTCACTCATCTGTGCCAAGAAATTTGGAAGATAGCTACCTAGCCAACCAACTGGAAGAGATCCTTACTTGTGCCCATTGCAAAGAAAGGTGATCCAACAGAATGTGAAAATTCTTGAACAATATCATTAATATCACACACTGTATTGCTGCAAAAACAGTTGCAGGAATACACTGACAGGGAACTGCCAGAAATTCAAGCCAGATTCAGAAGAGGACATGAAACAAGGGATGCCACTGCTGATGTCAGATGGATCTTGGCTGAAAGCAGAGAATATCAGAATGATGTTTACCTGTGTTCGGTTGACTATGCAAGGACATTCGACTGTGTGGATCATAACAAATTATGGATAACACTGCAATGAATCCAAATTCCAGAACACTTAATTGTGCTCGTGAGGAACCTGTATATAGACCAAGAGGTAGTCATTTGAAAAGAACAAGGGGATAATATGTGGCTTAAAATCAGGAAAAGTGTACGTTAGGGCTGAATCTTTTCACCATATTTATTCAATCTGTATGCTGAGCAAATAATCAGAGAAGCTGGACTACAGGAAGAAGAATGTAGCATCAGGATTGGGGGAGGACTTGTTAACAACCTGCGATATGCAGATGACACAACCTTGCTTCAAGAAAGCCAAGAGGACTTGAGGCACTTACTGATGAAGATCGAAGACTACAGCCTTCACTATGGATTATACCTCAACATAAAGGAAATAAAAATCATCACAACTGGGCCAATAAGCAACATCATGATAAATGGAAGAAAGACTGACGTTGTCAAGGATTTCATTTTACTTGGATTCAAAATCAACCCCCATGGAAACAGGAGTCAAGAAATCAAATGATGTATTGCATCAGGCAAATGTGCTGCAAAAGATCTCTTTAAAATATTCAAAAGCAAAGATGTCACTTTGAGGACTAAGGTGTACCTGACCCAAACCGTAGTATTTTGAATCGCCTCATATGCATGTGAATGCTAGACAATGAATAAGGAAGACCGAAGAATTGATGCCTTTGAATTATGGTGTTGGCGAAGAATATTGAGTATACCATGGACTGTCAGAAGAACGAACAAATCTGTCTTGGAAAAAGTATAGAGGCGAGGATGGTGAGACTTTGTCTCACACACTTTGGACATGTCAGGAGCACCCACTCCCTGGAGAAAGACATAATGCCTGGTAAAGTGGAGGTTCAGCAAAAAAGAGGAAGACCCTCGACGAGATGAATTGACACAGTGGCTGCGACAATGAGCTCAAACATAGCAACGATTGTGAGGATGGTCTAGGCAGTGTTTCGTTCTATTGTGCATGGGGTCACTATGAGTCGGAACCAACTTGTTGGCACCTAACAACACCATAAGAGCAACATGGACAGTTAATATCCAAGTTACAAGAAGGAAAAGAAAGGTGGAAAGAACCTATATCCACCTGAGTGACTTTACACTTTCTAAAGAGTAGTAGCATACCACCGCTCTGCTCCATTCCCCTTGAGAGCTCTACGTCTCTACTAGCAATGGGTTCCTATGAATGGAGATAACAAGTGGTGAAATAGTAACTACACTTCTACCTCCTTCCCTTGCCTTCTTTCCTCTTTTTTAAAAATATTTTATTTTTGTGATTTTTGTTGAGAATATACACAGAAACATACACCCATTCAACAATTTCTTCCTGCAAATTCAGTGATATTGATTACATTCTTCAAGTTGTGCAAACATTCCTACCTTCCCTTCTGAACTGTTTCTCCCCTATTAATATAAACTCACTGTCCTCTAAGTTTCCTATCTAATCTTCCGAGTTGCTGTTGTCACTTTGATCCCATACAGAAAATTCTTTAAAAGAGCACAATGATCAAGGCTGAATTCTTTACTAATTAAGCTAAACTATTGTTTGGTTTAAAGAAGATACTTTAGGTTTCAGGTTTAAAGATTATCTCTGGGCAAGTGTTTCAGGGGTTCATCCAGCCTCAGTGGCTCCAGAAATTCTGGATTCCATAAGAATTTGAAATCTCTTTCTCATTCCCCCTTCCTTTCTTTACTCTTTATTGTCTTGTTTGTTACTTCCTTCTACAAATATTTATGAAATACCTCCCATATAACAGGGGGTCCCTGATGGCACAGTGGTTAAGAGCTCAGGCTGCTAACCAGAAGGTCAGCAGTTTGAAGCTACCAGTTGCTCCTTGGAAACCCTATGGGGCAGTTCCACTCTGTCCTGTAGGGTCTCTATGAGTTGGAACTGACTCGATGACGATGGGTTTGGTTTTTTATACACCAGGGACTAGTTTAGGCACTGTAAATATAGTAGTGAGCTACACAGACATGAACCAAGCCTTCATGGAGCTTAGACATGGACAGTGAGATGGACAATTAGAACACGGTGTGATGCGTGGAGTGTCATGATGAGGGACTGCGAAGTAGCTAAACAAGAAGTGACACCAAGACCAACCTTAAGAGTTGGGTGAAAGCTTCCTGGAGGAAAAGAACTTTAAAATGGGCCCTGATAGATAGTAGGAGCAAGTCAAGGAAGATGGGTTATTGAAGATGGGGAAAGAGGACTCTGGGAACTTGGCATGGATTTAGAAGACAAACCCAAACCCATTGCTGTCAAGTTGATTCCAACTCATAACCCCACAGGGTTTCCAAGGAGCGGCTGGTGGATTTGAACTACCAACTGTTGGTTAGCGTCCATAGCTCTTAACCACTGTGCCACCAGGGCTCTACTTAGAGGGAAGAAGAGGCTAGTTAATTATTCCCAAAGCTTACCTTCATAGAAAGGTAGGGAGAAAGCAGAAAGTGTTGCCTTTCCTCTTCCTCTCTTACTTTTCCCTTTTTACATTAAGTCACACAAAAAAGAAAGAAATACATAGAAATCTTCAGAAACAGAACCCTTTCATTTTGCACTTTCCTCTTGTTCACAAGAGGCAAATTAATTCATTTCACAAATCTAATTTAAACATGGAAGAATTTCCAAGAATTAAAAATTTATACCTTAGTCTTAAAAATGCGATGTTTAGTCTTTAATATATAATTATTTGTTTAAATTGCTTTTTAATATATCATTAGTATTATCAAAAAATCATGGTCACATTTTTATTTCCCCAAATACCTAGGGCTTTTTCCAGTTTGTACCAAGAGTCCCATTTAACCTCGTGTAGGTCTCCTCATCCTTGAAAAGCCCCAGAGCAAGCTGGCATAGCGTGCTTCCCTAGTAAAGACAGGCTGAGAAAAAGCTTCAAACTAAGAGTTTCTTGGTAGGTTCAATTCCAGAACAAGAATGAGGGGGAAAAAAGCAGATGTTGTGAGAAAAGAAGGAAAGCAAGGAAAGGCAGTGGGTGCATTAACAAGCTACTGTAAGCTTTTTGTGAAAACCTTACTAGTGTCTGGCATGCAGGACACTTTCCTGACAGACTTCGTGGAACCACTGGTACTCACAGTGAGCTGGGCATAGAAAGAAAGGAGAATTCATTTGCTTTTTCTTTCTTCACTCCTGTTTTTCATTGGGCAAAGTTTGTCTCATGGAGCATTAATTCCCTTGCACTCATGTGTTACCTGGCTGACTGGGCTGCTTCAGAACCTTTCTTAGCTTCTGCCCCCAGGGTACTTTCCAGACCATCTATGCACTGGCCTCCCCTTGCTCTAGCTGGGCGGGCTCTTAGGAAGTATCATGGTTTTTTTTTTTTTTTTTTTTTTTTTTTTTT
>NW_004444088.1:5522925-5524445 GCF_000243295.1 Trichechus manatus latirostris
AGGGTGGTCATTGGTGGTAGCTGGGCACCATCTAGTTCTTCTGGTCTCAGGCTGATACGGTCTCTGGTTTAGGTGGCCCTTTCTGTCTCTTGGGCTAATACTTTCCTTGTGACTTTGGTGTTCTTCATTCTCCTTTACTCCAGGTGGATTGGGACCAATTGATATATCTTAGATGGCCACTTGCTAACTTTTAAGACCCCTGACACCACTCACCAAAGTAGGATGCAGAAGATTTTCTTAATGAACTTTGTTATGCCAATTGACCTAGATGTCCCCTGAAAGCACGGTCCCCAGACCACCACACCTGCTACTCTGTCCTTCGAAGTGTTTGGCTGTATTCAGGAAACTTCTTAGCTTTGGTTTAGTGCAGTTTGCTGACTTCCCCTGTAGTGTGTGTTGTCCTTCCCTTTACCTAAGGTAATTCTTGTTTACTATCTAGTTAGTGAATAACCCTCTCCCACTCTCCCCACCCTCATAACCATCAAAGAATGTTTTCTTCTGTGTTTAAACCTTTTCTTGTCTTCTTGTAATAGTGGTCTTACACAATATTGATGGGCACCTAGGTTGTTTTCATCTTTTTGCTATTGTGAACAGTGCTGCAATGAACATGGGTGCTGTCATGGATTGAATTGTGTCCCCCAAAAATATCTGTCAACTTGGCTGGGTCATGATTCCTAGTATTGTATGATTGTGTACCATTTTGTAAATCTGATGTAATTTCCTTATGTGTTGTAAACTGTCACTATGATGATGTTATATGTGATTTCCTTATGTGTTGTAAACTCTATCACTATGACGAGGTTATACTGATGAGGTTTATAAGATTAAATAGTGTTCTTAATCCAATCTCTTTTGAGATATAAAAGAGAGAAGCGAGCAGAGACACATGGGAACCTCATACCACCAGGAAAGCAGTGCCGGGAGCAGAGTGTGTCCTTTGGACCTGAGGTTCCTCTGCAGAGAAGCTCCTAGACCAAGGGAAGATTGATGACATGGACCTTCCTCCAGAGCTGACAGAGAAAGCCTTCCCCTGGAGCTGACGCTCTGAATCTGGACTTGTAGCCTACTGGACTGTGAGAAAATAAGCTTCTCTTTGTTAAAACCATCCACTTGTGGTATTTGTATTATAGCAGTACTAGATGACTAAGACAGGTGTGCATATATCTATTTGTGTCATGGCTCTTATTTCTCTGGTATATATTCCAAGGAGCAGGATTGCTGGATCGTATAGTACTTCTATTTCTAGCTTTTTAAGGAAGTGTCAAATCCATTTCCAAAGTGGTTGTATAATTTTATATTCCCAACAACAGTGTATAAGTGTCCCAGTCTCTCCACAACCTCTCCAGCATTTATTATTTTGTGTTTTTTGGATTAATGGTAGCCTTATTGGGGTGAGATGGTATCTCATTGTAGTCTTCATTTGCATTTCTCTAATGGCTAATGATCATGAGCATTTCTTCATGTGTCTGTCAGCTGCCTGAGTGTCTTCTTTGGTGAAGTGCCTGTTCATATCCTTTGCC
>NW_004444088.1:5525144-5540658 GCF_000243295.1 Trichechus manatus latirostris
TCCTAAGTATTTTATCTTCTTGGGAGCTATTGTAAATGGTATTGATTTGGTGATTTCCTCTTGGAAGTTCTCTTTGTTGGTGTAGAGGAATCCAACTAATTTTTGTAGGCTTATCTTGTATCCTGATACTTTGCTGAAATCTTCTATTAGTTCCAGTAGTTTTCCTGTGGATGCTTTGGGGTTTTCTGTGTATAAGATCATATCATCTGCCAGTAGAGATATTTTTACTTCTTCCTGACCAATTTGGATGCCCTTTATTTTCTTTTTCTTGCCTAATTTCTGCCCAGCCTCTTAACTTTGGTATTCCCAGGGCTCAGTCTTTGGTTATGGTCTCTCTGATACCTATACTGACTCCCTTGGAGATCTCATTCAGTCATATGGCTTTATACACTACTTTTTTGCTAACAACTTTCAAATTTATATTTCTGGCTCAGACCTGTTTCTGACATCCATACTTATGTCTCCAACTGCTTACTCACATCACTACTGGATGTCTAATCAATATCTGAAATACAACTTGTACAAATCCCAACCACTACCCCTTCCCTTCACCACTTCCCCAAAACCCCTGCTCCTTCTCCACCTCCTGCATCTCAGTTGGCGGCAATTCCATCCTTCCAGTCCCAAACAAAAAAACAAAACTCATTGCCACAGAGTCTGATCCCAACTCATAATACCCTTATAGGGCAGAGTAGAACTGCCCCCATTAGGTCTTCCAAGGCTGTAATCTTTACAGAAGCAAACTGCAACATCATTCTCCCCTGGAACAGCTGGGGGTTCGAAGCATTAACCTTTCAGTTAGCAGCCAAGTTCTCATCTACTGCACCATCAGGGGACCCTTCCGACAACTCAGGCAAAATCCTTGAGGTCATCCATAGCTTTTTTTCCCTCTAATGGCCTACATTTAATTAATTAGGAAGTCCTATTTTCTCTTTCTTCAAAATATATCTAGAATATGATAATTTCGTGCAACTTCCACCATCATCATCTCATGGATTACTGCAATAGGCTTCTAATCAGTCTAATCCTCACTTCCTTACATTCTGTTTTTGATTCAACAGCTAGAGTGACCCTTTAGATGGCACGTTATATCACTCTTCTGCTCATACTTCTACTAATTTTACACATATACCTACCCTATGACCCAACAATTTCACACCTCTCTCTATATATATATATCCAAGAGAACCGAGCATGTATGTCCTTAAAAAGACTTATACAAGAATGTTCATAGTACCTTTATTCAAAATAGCCCCAACTCAAATGTCCATCAACAGAAGAATAGATTTAAAAAACTGTGGCATATTAATACAATGTAATAATGCATAACAACAAAAAAATTACTGATACATGTAACAAAATGAATGAATGTAAAAATACTGTGCAGAGCCAAAAAAAAAAAGCAGACATGAAGTACTATACACTGGAAAATCCCATTTTTATAAAGTATAAAAGCATACAAAACTAATCTATGTTAATATAAATCAGAATAGTGGTTGTCTCTTGGAAATTGTTGGTATTGACTGTGAAGGAACACAAGAAAACCTTCTGGGGTCATCATAGCTTTCTATATCTTGATCTGGGTGGTGTTTATATGAAGGTGTATATGGATAAAGATTCATTGAAACACAAATTTATGCATTTTACTTTATTATGTAAGTTGTATCTCAGAGTCCTTGAGTGGTGCAAATGATTAATGCACTCAGTTGATAACTGAAAGGTTGGAGGTTTGAATCCACCCACAGGCACCTCAGAAGCAAGGCCTGGTGATCTGCTTCTGAGAAACAAAACATTGAAAATGCTATGGAGCACAGTTCTACTCTGACACACGTAGGGTTGCCCTGAGTTGGAAATGACTCAATAACAAATGGTTAAGTAGTATCTTGACAATTTTTTAAAATAATTGAATTCTGTTGTCATGTGGTGGTGTTGTTTTTGGCAGATGTCACTGAGTCTCTTTTGACTCACAGAGACTGTATGTACAACAGAAGGAAACACTGCCCAGTCCTACACCATCCTCACAGTTGTTGTTATGTCTGAGCCCATTGTTGCAGCCACTGTGTCAATCCATCTCATTGATGGTCTTCCTCTTTTTTGCTGACCTTTACTTTACCAAGCATGGTGTCCTTCTCCTGGGGCTGGTCCCTCAAAGTGTCATGTATCCGTCTAAAAATCTCACTGCAATCTGAGGCTCTCTTTCATTCATTATTCTGCTGATGTTCTCCAAACATATGCCCTCAGAGTCACTCTTCAGGTGCATTTTAAATTACCTGCATTTGTTTATTTTACCCTGTCGCAGCAACATATCAAACAATGTATTGCATTGGGCAAATCTGCTGAAAAAGATCTCTTTAAAGTGTTAAAAAGCAAAGATGTCTAAGTTGCGCCTGACCCAAGCCACGGTGTTTTCGGTTATCTCACATGCGTGCGAAAGCTGGACAGTGAATAAGGAAGACCAAAGAAGAATTGATGCCTTTGAATCAAGGTGTTGATGAAGAATATTGAATATACCATAGACTGCCAGAAGAATGAACAAATCTGTTTTGGAAGAAGTACAGCCAGAATTCTCCTTGGAAGTGAGCATCATGAGGCTTCATCTCACGTACTGAGAACATGTTATCAGGAGGGACCAGTCCCTGGAGAAGGACATCATACTTGGTAAAGTAGAGGGTCAACAAAAAAGATGAAGACCTTCAATAAGATGGATTGACACAGTGGCTGCAACAATGGGCTCAAGCATAGCAACAATTGTGAGGATGGCATGGGACTGAGCAGCTTTTTCTTCTGTTGTACATAGAGTCTTTATGAATTAGAACTGACTTGGGGCACGTAACAACAATAAAAAACAGCAGTCTTCTGGCGCAGGGTACTTTTTTAATTCACTTGCCCTAGCGTGTTCCTCTCTTTTCTCTCAACTTTTAAATTATATCTCCATAAATAAAGTATAAGACGTGTCTGAATGTACCTAGTATTTTCATTCTTTGGCTGTTTAGAAATTACTATGACCTCTTTACTTTTTCCCAAGGATCCCATCACATCCATGTCATCCTTCAGTTCTTTCTTATAAGTTAGCATTAAATCCAAAAAAAGTACATCCCTTTTTGTCTCCTATGCTCTCTTGGTGAATGAACACGTCAGTAAGAAAGCTCAATGTCTTATTAGACACTCTACTTTCACCAAAACTAGATTTTCAAGAGAAGCTCCTATGGTTGACGTCCCACGGCACTACTAGGTATGAACCTTGAGACACCTTAAAAATAGTTTCCGGGAAGGATTATATGAATCCATCTGACAGGCCCTTAACAAAATTAATTCCACTGGGAAATGGGCTTTTCAAAACTGAAAGACTGGAGGCAGAAATATTGTTCAGTGACACCTGGGCAGTGAGGGATTCTGTTCTCTCCCCTAGAGGAGAATGTGTTTTTGCTAAGACTTTGTTTGGCTAGAGAATCAGGTCAATATTTCTTTGTAGGGCGTAGACTGTGTCAGATCACTCCGAATGGAGATGAAATCTCTGAATATAAAAGGACTAAGGAAGAATGAAATGAAAACTCCTCAGATCTGGTACATCTCTCTCCTGTGCAAATAACAATCTCAGCAGCATCCTCTGCCTGCCCTTGATATTAGGAACTCAAGGGGACAAGTCTGGGTAAGCTGATGTATACAGTACCTGCTCCTAAGCTGTATGGACCCTTCACTTCTAATGAAATGTATTAGAGATCATTTTCTTACATAAAATAAACACTCTTCTAGTGCTGGTGTATTTGTGTGTGTGTGTGAGTGTGTGTGCATATGCACACATACACAAACACACAACTGGACATGTAAGCTTTTTGATACCAACAAGGAACTTGCCTAAAATGTTGCACTTGGTAACAGAAGTGAAATTGAGAAGTACATCATGCCGTGCTATTAGAAAGATGTTTAGGAAATTAAGGAGGAAATATTAATCTTCGGATGCTACAGCAGAGACTTAATAGTCTGTGGGATGAAAACATTAAAGTTGAGGGAAGCTTCTGCTGTGAAGTTTTATTTGAATTACTCCACTGCTCTCTATTTCGAATCAGTTGTGTCCAATGAATGGAACACCCAGTTGAAAGCAAGCTAGCCCGAGGCATAGTCCTTTCTATTCTCTCAACCATGGCAGCCAAGGAAGTTGAAAATCAAAGTAAGGAGAAGCGGCAGATGGCCCACGTGTCTGAAATGGCTAACCCTAACACCTCGAGAATAGTGATACAGGATATGACAGATGTTTCAAGGACCCTACCCTGGGTGGTGCAAACAGATACCGTGCTCATGCTAGGCTACTAACCAAAATGTGTGAAGTTCCAGTCCACCCAGAGACCCCTTGGAAGAAAGAGTTGGTGATCTACTTCCAAAAAATCATCCATCGAAAAACTCATGGAGCACAGTTCTACTCTGACACACATGGGGTCACCATGAGTCAGAGTCCACTGGATGACAACTGGTTTTATCCATGTCAGAAAACCAATGCCTGGTTGGATTTTAGGGACAGTGTGTCACACACTATTAATTAAAGCTTAGCCACCAAGTCACCTAGATGATGATGGTCTGATTCTCATACCTTTCGTGATTATGGTGGTTTATAGAAGGAAAAATTCAGAGTATGGAAATGGTCTATGATAATTCACATAAAGATTAAAATTTTTGTCCTAAAGATTTTGGTATAAAATATGTGTACTTCCCTTTATAAGAAAACCCTTAAAGTATACTACTGACTGGGTTGGTCTTGTGAGATAGGGGAGTTAATCTATAATCTAATTGTGTCTTTACCATTCCTGAGTCTTTCCTGCGAGTTAGCATTTTGAAAGTTACATGGGTATATAGAAGCTTTTTTATATAAACTGTCAGTTCTTAGATTTTAAAAATGTAATGTTAGGCGTTATTTGAAAATAATTCTTGTTATTCATTTAGGTGTAAATTTTGACAGTTAAAATCAACTTTTAAAAATTTGGACTGGAAAATACTGACATGATAAATATGTATGTGTATTTTTCTAAAGCCTTTAAGAAATTAGAGTTCATCATTAAAGCTACTTACGATAAAAGTTAATAATAATCCTAGAGCTTATGAAAATGAAGAGTTGAAGAAGAATTTTAGACAAACGCTCCTGAGCCTTTCTTTGTTTCTCTGCCTGCAACTGCGTAGGATTCTATCTGAAATACCAAGTGTTCTACTCACGTGTTTATCCTTTGGTTCACCGGAGAGAAGCTAGAATTTTCTTTTCTTCTCGTAGTTGGTTCTTTAGAAGAGTGAGCTCGGAAAGCCTTTGCTTCTGTCTGTTATTAATAGCGCTGTCTTTCACTTCCACTTTCAGAACGTCTGATTTGAACAATGAATTATACGACCACACGACGCTTCAGTAAAGCTATCAAGGGGTGTCGTCTGAACCTCTTTACTTTAGGACCCAGTCAAAGATTCTTGATCCAAGAGTTGCAAGAAGAAAAGAAAACAGAGACATACATATTTGAGGAAAATGTGTAAATTTGTTACACAGCTTAATATGAAAATATAGAAGATGATGTCCTCAATATTAGCGGGAAAGGGAAAAATGTATTAATATACACTCATATTAAAGCTATGTATTACTAAAAATAGAGGTAAGTTGCAAATCTCAGCGTGAACTCATGGTCTCTGCTCTTTCGCTAAAGTGGTCAGAATCTTCTATGTCACCCTGCTTTACCTCAGTGATTACGTGAAGCCAAATATTACTGACTCTAGGCACCCATATTTTGGTGTCTAAATTTGTTCTTTGGAAGACAACTCATTCTCAATATGTGAAATTAAAGTTCGCTGAGCCTAGAATATTTTCTTGGGAGAAAGCAACAGCAACAACAAAAAGATATGACTAAGTGTAAAAAGCTTAATCTATAAAAGGCTATAAATATTTGATGACACTTGAGATGGACCAATAATATGAGGGAGAAAGAGAAGTCACACACACTAATGAAAGCCAACCGTTTACTTGGTTACTAAAAAGATAACTGTTTGTAACACATAGTGCCTGGAGATACGACCACCCATCAAGGGTCAGTGAGAGAACTGCAGGAAGATCCGATTAATGGTCATGGTCTTCAACAAACACTCCCAGGACCACCCAGACACAGAGGTATTAAGTCTGATTATTGTGGTTTACTGCAGAGAAGTAAGCTTCCTGGGAGCTGGATAGCTGAAGCAGAGACATTAATGGAGCTATCTGGGCACTGACTCCTCATTATTTCCGTGGAATTAGGATGTAGTCTAGCTAATGGTATGTTTGGCTCAAGAATAGAGGCAGTATTGGATTTCTGTGAATATTTTCAATTTAAGCATGGATTATTCCGGAGTAGTTATTTCTGAGTAGCAAAGTATAAAGAGACTGTAGTGCAGCAAAAAGATTTGAGATTTTCAGATCTGGCAAGATGCCACCTGCCACTGACCCTTCACTGTATGCTGTGTGACTGCATGTTATGAACTCCGCAGCCCGAGGAGGCTGACTGAGATAGATTGTTTCGCATCCTGCTCTGAAGCCCCCGTTCTGCCCAATAATTTTCAGGACATCTAACTAAATAAACAGGATCTTAATCTAATCTTGGAGTGGGTGTGTTTATGTGGTCTCTTGTAGCCTGCCTGAAAAGGACACACTTTATTTTTTCCTCTCTCTTTTTTTATCCTTGCACAAATATTCTCCACTAAGATATCATGATTTACCTACACTGTCAACTGTTTTTCCATTTACTGTAGCTAACACTACCGCGTTACACTAAGATTTCATTAAATTACAGTTTTTTATTTCTTTATTACTGAGATATTTATTACAAAATCATTTATATGTTCGGTTAACTGATCATCTGTCAAGATGGTAGTACCTTTTATTAGGATAATAATTCTTACTGAATTAGCTTTTAAAACACTTAACTTTCTTTTCAATGAGATACATTATAATTTTTCTGCATATTATTTTTCCGCCCTAAATGATCAGCCCATGCTCTTACTTTCTACATCTTTCTTCCATGATTTCTAGAATAGGATCGGGGTTTGAGGACCTGGCTATCTGATTCGGAAATGAAACTTCTCATCTTTCTAAAGTTAAGAAAATCGGTTGTTGTAATTACCCAGTAAGACAAAGGAGAGAGATTGTACTCATTTCCAGGTTCAAACATAAATCATTGTTGAAAGAAGTGTTTACAGGGTGAAGCAAATGTATCTGATGCTCATTTATGTCATTTTCAAGCAGACAGAAAATCTTTTCCTTTTAATTTCTGAGCAGAGGTCCTTTCTCCGAAATTAAACTCCACTTTTGGACAGGTGGATCTTTGCCCCTGGAGCACAACTGATCACAATACATGCTTAATAGAAGGAATAATGTTAGAAACCAACATTCTTATTACTGTGATCAGATCATCAGGTAAGGTACTCTTAACTGTATTCAGTTTCAGAAACACATCGTCTGACTAATAGAGGTTATTTTACTTTCTATTATCTATACGATACAACACGAACTTTGAAGATAGCTTCAAAAAATGTAAATATGACCGTTTTAAGATGCTTTATGAGGAACATCCCCTTCCAGAGAACCTTCATAGATTACTATAGATAATCCAGTCATAACAATGATATCTGACTATAATCATGTGTTTTATTAAAAACTATTTCTTCCTTTTGCAAGGATAGAGATTAAATTTTATTTTATACTCTAGCGTGTAGCAAAAGGTAGCAATTCTATTTCTTATTTTTTATTCTGTTTTCAGTTCTACTTTCAAGACATAATTTTAAATTTAATAAAGGCCTTTTGCCAATTTAAATTTTTCTCCTAATTCTTAGAATAAAAATGTGTAAACAATATAAGCAAAGAGAGAGAGGGGTGTGTGAATTTTCTACTTATTCTGTGTTGTTAGGATTAGCTATGACATTTATTTTAACATATATGTAACTTTTGCGTAGTTGACTGTCTATTAAATAACAATCATAATTTAAACAAAAAGACAACCATAGATTTTCTAGTCTACTTACATTTTTGTTTAAATCCGAAGGGGGGAAAATAAGTGTCAAATTAGGAAAATCGTGTGTGTGTGAGTGTGTGTATATATTTATGAGGGAGAAAGGTGTGACAGTCTACTTGTGTAAAGACTGCAGCCTTGGAAACCCTATGGGGCAGGTCTACTCTGTCCTATAGGGTCACTGTTAGTCAGAATCGAGTGTATACATATATCATGTGTATAAATATATACATATATAGTGTGTATAGATAAATAGACAGACAGATAACTGCCGTCATCTCTGACTCACGGCAACTTTATCTACCACAGAATGAAATGCTGCCTGGTCCTGCATCATCCTCATGATTGCTGGTACGTTTCAGTTATAGCTGTTATGCCTATTGTGCCAATTTATTTTACCAAGAGTCTCCCTCACCTTCATTGGCCCTCTACTTCACCAAACATGATGTCCTCCTCCAGCGACTGATCCAGCCTTATGATGTCCAAAGCAAGTGAGTTAGACCATGTTCTGTTCTAATCCATTAGGTTTTCATTGGCTAATATTTGGAAGTAGATCGTCAGGCCTTTCTTCTTAGTCTGTCTTAGTCTGGAAGCTCAGCTGAAACCTGTCCACCATGGGTGACCCTGCTGGCATTTGATACACCAGTGGCATAGCTTCCAGCATCACAGCGACACCCAAGTCACCACATTATGACCAACTGACAGGTAGTAGACACACACACACACACACACACACACACACACATATATAGATAAGTATTATTCTTGATCTATAAAGTGCCTTAAAATTACTAAGTAAAAAGATAAGCACACCAATAAAAATGGACAAAGAACATGAACAGACGACTCACAGAACATATAAAATTGACAACAAAATAAATGAGACAATATTTAATCTGCTAGTATACAATAAATGGTAGTCAAAGAAAATAAGGCTAACTTTTCGACCTACTAGATCTGAAACTTTTTTTTATTTATCATTTAATGACAATAACCAGCAAAATTGGTTAAGACAATCAGCACTCACACACTGGTGAGTATGCAAACTTGTATAAACTTTGGGAAGAAAAATTGCAGTTTTACAAAAAAAATTTTTAAGTTTTTAAATATGCTTTATAAAACAATTTTTATGTTTAGTAGTTTATCATTAAAATATAATTAGGGCTATTTGCAAAGTTTTAACCACAAGGATGTCCTTAAAGGATTGGAAGCATTTTAAATATCCTGAGTGGAGATTGGTTAAATACATTATTATGCATCTAATCTACAGCTAATAAAATGGTGCAATAGAAGAACATGTAACATTATGCAAAGATGCTCATAATATAAAATTAAAAAATGATATTACGTCATCTAATTTTTTGTAATGAAAATTCTGTCTCTACATACACTCACACACACACATCTGTCAGAACTTACACCTAAAATGCTAATAGTAATAACAATATTAACAGTGATTATAAAACAGTGATACTAACTTCCTTTTGCTCATTAATATTTTTTGCATTTTCTATATTATCTATCGATATAATAGGAGCCCTTGTGCTGCAGTGATTAAGAGCTCAGCTGCTAACCAAAAGGTCAGCTGTTGGAATCCACCAGCCCCTCCTTGGAAAACCTATGGGGCAGTTCTAGTCTGTTCTACAGGGTCACCATGGGTCAGAATCGAATCAACGACAATGGGTTTGGTGTTTTTGGTTTTACATAATAGGATAATATTATGAGACATCAAAATAAAATGCTTCCCTCAAAAACTTTTTTGTCCTAATCACTTACCCCACCATTTAGACTACATCAGTGACTTTCAACACAGACTAACTTCAGAGGGACAGAAAATGTAGGTTAGAAAAATCCAGTGAGTTAACATTCTGAATGTACTTTTAAAAATTGATGGCAGAAACAATAAAGCAAAGCCTTCTTTTTCAAGAGCCAGGCTTTGCTGAGAAAGAAAAACAAAACACCAAAAATCAGAAAATGTATTTCCAAAGGCTAGAGCCTAGAGGATTTTTTTATTAGATTCTGTTATAGATTAAATTATGTCCCGCCCAAAAGATATGCTAAAATCCTAGTCCCTATATCTGTGACCCTGTTTGGAAATACGGTTTTCTTTTGTTAAATTAATGAGGTCGTACCAGAGTAAGGTGGGTCCAAAACCTAATCCCTTCTGAGTGGAGTCTTATAAAAAGAGGAGAGTAGATACATACCCTCAGGGGGAAGAAACTATGCGAGGAACTCTCTACAGCCCAAGGAATGCCAAGAAACACCTGGGGTACCAACCAGGGAGGACACTCCCCCAGAGCTGATGTCCTGATTTGAATTTCTAGCCTCCAAAACTGTGAGACAGTAAATGTCTGTTCTTTAAAGTCACCCACTTTGTGGTATTTTCTTTTGGCAGTATTAGGTGAATGAGATAGATTTATTTTAAAACGGTCCTAATTCTTTATTCTCTCTGTATGAACCTTTGCAGCTTCTCCCATCAAGAGGTGGAGTCTCTTTTTAACTCTCTGATTTGGACCAGCCTTGTGATCTGCTTTGGCCAACAGAATGTAGTAGAAATGGCAACCTGCAAATTCTGAGCCCATGTCTCAAGAGGCCGTGGGCATTTCTCATCTCTCAGGCTTCTGACATGAGACCAAGCCAGGTAGCCTCCAAGAGGATGAGAGACTACAGAGAGCAGAGTCAAATCATCACGGCCAAGAGGGTTGAGGCCATCCTGGACAATCTAGCCTTCAGTCGACCCACCAGTTTCTCAGAGATATAAGAGCAAGCTCAGACAAGATCAGTCAAGCCAAGCCCTGATGAACAGACCTATACAATAGACTATAATAAGCACAACAGACTCCATAATAAACATCTATAATAGACTCATAATAAAAAATGAATGTGTTTTATTTTGTGCCACTGAAGTTTTGTGCTGTTTGTTATGTTACATTATATTAGAAATAGTTAACAATGCAAATTTAGAGATCCAATTTATAATATAAACTGCAGAATAGGAAGAACATAAGGATGCTAGCAGATGAGTTTTCACAGCATTGGGATTATCACTTGGTAGTAGGAAAATCTCGGAAGACCTAATCAGACTTTAAATGTTGTGTGTACTAGGGGATGGCCAAGACTAAAGAAATTAAATGAAAAACTCTAGACATGTTTAAGATAGGAACCAAGAACTGCAGATACTTATACCTTAATTCCTAGCGAATGGCCCAGCCAGACTAAAAGTATCTGAGAAGCTTCTCACCCATCATGGTGCTTGCATGGCAGAGTAGCTATGTCTGCCATTGAGCAGCCTACACACCCCAGACTAGTGCAGAAGAGCATCCCAAGCATTCTCATTGTCCACTCAGAGGGACAGTGATATAGCCGAGATGGTGAGATGGAACCCATAGGAGCCTAGAACGTGGACCTCATTACCAAGGCTGTGCTAGTTAGGACCGCCTAGGTTATGCTGAGTGACAAACAACCCCCAAAGCACTGTGGCTTCAATGGTAAAATTTAACCCTCATTCACACTCCACTTTCATCACAGTTGGAAGAGGGCGTAGGGCAGGGGCTCGTTCATTGTAGTTACTCCAGGAACGAGGATGATGTTGGCTCCATGATGTCGTGACTCCCCCTCAACACGTGCCTGTAGGATTTCTGAGTCAGGGCAGGAGAACATGGATGGTCAACACCAGCCATTGAACGTTTCCACCCAGAAAACACACACACACCATTTCTCCTTTTATTGGCTTGAGTTTGGAGCAGATGAAAAAGAAACCCGAGGAAACGTGGCCACAGAGAGTTGGAATCAGAATATTTGGAAATAGACATGCAATCTACCGTGGCAAGTCGGGGTGGGAAGGTCCAGGCTCCCTGGGACCAGAAGCTACTATACATTCAAGTGCCTTCTTTAAAGGAAAAGAAATATATATATACAATACTCTATTTTAGGTGATCAGGTAGAAAAAATAAAATTGCCACATAGAAGCAGAGACTTTGAAATAAACCTAGAGTCCCCACTACACTGAACTGTGAAGAAGGCAAGAGGTGAGAAGCATGGGATCCCTTTTGAAGCCATTATCTGGTCTCAGTTACCGCAAGGTATAAATAGCTGCCTTTTGAAGGTAACTATTTATAGCTCAGGGCCTTCTGTTCACTTAAGAATGAATGCTTTCACTTGGAGCTTTAAAAGCTGTGCTTTCCAACCTTTTTTCATAGCATGCAAGATAAAAATGATAGCATTTATACAGAACAGCGAAGTACCCTGGAGAAGTCTGAGACTTGGAAAAGAATTGACTAGAGTCTATGTAGTATAATTATGAGATAAACAAAATCAAGGGGTTGGAAAAGTTATTAAATATTAAATGTGTATGATTCCAAAAGCTATTTTCACAAGTTTTAATGAGAAACTTGAATTTTCATCCACAAACGACTTTTTTTTAAATATCAGGTTTTTATGCTTGAATTGGTCACATAAACAGTGCTTGATGAAGAATTTTTAATGAGGAACTTTTAAAATACCTGATAGTCACCATCAATGCCAAGCAGTCTGCACAAATAGATGATAAAAATTTTTAAACCATTTTTTACAACCATTGAAAACGTTACTGGTTGCTGTCGAGTTCATTCCAACATATGACGATCTGATGTGTTTCAGAATAGAGCTGTGCTCCATAGGTTTTCAATGGCTGTGAATTTTCGAAGTAGATTGCCAGGCTTTTCTTCTGAGGCACCTCTGGGTGGATTTGAACTGCTAAACTTTTGGTTAGGAGCCAAGAGGTTAAATGTTTGTGCCACACAGGGACTCCTTTAAAACAATACTATGGGTAAAATTATATTTATAAAATTTAATATTTTTCTTTAAAAGAAATTATAAATGTAATTTGTCCTGTGAACATATAAAAAAAGTCCAATCGAGCTGAACTCTTCATATTAAATATTTCAGAACAAAGATGAAACCATAAATTACACAAGCCTTTGCATTTTTAAGTCAGTGACTATGAAGCCAGCTCGGGCACCTCTAAAAGACCACATAAGCCACAAACAAGCATCGGAGACCTAAGAAAATGGAGACTCCAGTGCCTGCCGGGAACCCCTGCTCGGCCTTCCCACCCTATCTTTCAGCCCCATCCACCCAGAATGGCCACACTTTGGGCTTCCTGCTTGCTCTTCCCTCAGCTCCACAGGCCCCATCTCCTCAGGAAGTGGCTTTCCCTTCATCCGTCTACTGAGACAATTGACCCATGATGATGGAGCACCAAGGGCTGGCAGTCCTACAACAATTAGCAAACACAAGTTCCTTGGGAAACATCCGACTCTGCTCCAGTCAGGCAGCATGCACCAGCCACAGACAAGTTTGCTGGGGCTACAGGCAGCTAGAGAGTCCCTGGGTGCTGCAGATGGTTAAAGGCTGGGCTACTAATCAAAAGGTTGATGGCTCGAATATACCTAGAAGTGCCTCGGAAGAAAGGCCTAGCAATCTGCTTCCAAAAGGTCACAGCCTTGAAAATCCTATGGAGCAGTTCTACTCTGCACACATGGAATCGCCATGAGTCAGAATCAACCTGATGGAAACTGGTTTAGGCTTTTTTGGTTAATGGCAGCAGCCTGGGAGCACCTGAGCTCGGCCCTGCTACCTTGGAAGCACCTGACTGAGAATATCTGAAGTGACTTACTGTTATACTTTGTCAAAAATAGTTACCACGAGAATATTCATAAACACATGAAAAGTCAATCATGCGTCTTCTTCCTAGAAGCCTCTGACAATGAAGGTAATTATTGACTTGGTATGTGTGGTGTGCCTTTCTCTACCAAAAATGTATGCCAAACACAAACGAAGTATGAAACATGAAATACAGCTAAGGAATTCACTTGGAATACACATTTTAAATTGATAGTCCTTCTAAAATCTAAAGTATATTTTCCCCCCATTTGGTTTCAAAAAACTAATGAATATTTTAAAACACTACGCTGGCACCCACCACGTCTGTCACTTTGTCGTACTGTGGTGGCTTGCATGTTGGAAGCTTTGCCATCTTGCCACCAGTATTTCAAATACCAGCAGGGTCACCCTTGGTGGACAGGTTTCAGCAGAGCTTCCAGACTAGGATGGATAGGAAGAAGGTCTGACAATCTACTTCTAAAAAAATTGGTCGGTGAAAATCTTACGAATAGCAGTGGAAAATTATGTGATATGGTGCCAGAAGATGAGCCCCTCAGGTTGGAAGGCACTCAAAATATGACTGGGGAAGAGCTGCTTCCTCAAAGTAGAGTTGACCTTAATGACGTGGTTGGAGTCAAGCTTTTGGGACTTTCATTTACTGATGTGGCATGACCAAAAATAAGAAGCAACAGCTGGAAACATCCATTAATAACAGAAGTGTGAAATGTATGAAGTATGAATCTAGGAAAATTGGAAGTCATCAAAAATGAAATGGAATGCATAAAGATTGATATTCTAAGCGTTAGTGAGTTGAAATGGACTGGTATTGGCCATTTTGAATCAGAAAATCATGTGGTCTACTATGCCAGGAATGACAACTTGAAGATGAATGGCATTGCGTTCATCATCAAAAAGAACATTTCAAGATCTATTGTGAAGTACAACACTGTCACTAATAGGATAACATCCACACACCTGCAAGGAAGACCAGTTAATACGACTACTATTCACATTTTTCAAATTTACACACCAACCGTAAATGCCAAAGATGAAGAAATGGAAGAATTTTACCAATTTCTGCAGTTTGAAATTGATCAAACATGCAATCAAGAAGCATTAATAATTACTGGTGATTGGACCGTAGTTGGAAACAAGGAGGAAGGATCAGAAGTTGGAAAATATGGCCTTGGCGATAGAAAAGACTCCAGAGATCATATGATAGAATTTTGCAAGACCGACAACTTATTCTTTGCAAATACCTTTTTTCAACAACATAAATGGCAACTATACACATGGACCTCACCAGATGGAAAACACAAGAATCAAATCAACTACATCTGTAGAAAGAGATTATGGAAAAGCGCAATATCAGCAGTCAGAACAAGGCCAGGGGGCTACTGTGGAACAGACCACTGCTTGCTCACATGCAAGTTCAAGTTGAAGCTGAAGAAAATTAAAACAAATCCATGAGAGCTAATATACAACCTTGAGTATATCCCACCTGAAATTAGAGATCATCTCAAGAACAGAGTTGATGTATTGAACATCAATGACTGAAGACCAGATGAGTTGTGGGAAGACATCCAGAACATCATACATGAAAAAAGCAAAAGATCATTAAAAAGACAGGAAAGAAAAGACTAAAACGGATGTCAGAAGAGACTTTGAAATTTGCTCTTGAACATCAAGTAACTAAAGTGAATGGAAGAAATGATGAAATAAACAAACTGAATAGAAGATTTCAAAGGGCTGCTGGAGAAGACAAAGTATTAGAATGAAATGTGCAAAGACCTGGAGTTAGAAAACCAAAAGGGAAGAACATGCTCAGCATTTCTCAAGCTGAAAGAACTGAAGAAAAAATTCAAGCCTCG
>NW_004444088.1:5540758-5567115 GCF_000243295.1 Trichechus manatus latirostris
GAAAGAACTGAAGAAAAAATTCAAGCCTCGAGTTGCAATATTGAAGGATTCTCTGGGCAAAATATCGAATGGCACAGGAAGCATCAAAAGCAGATGGAAAGAATACAGAGTCACTGTACCAAAAAGAATTGGTCGATGTTCAACGATTTCAGGAGGTTGTATATTATCAAGAACCAATGGTACCGAAGGAAGAAGTCTACGCTGCACTGAAGGCATTGGTGAAAAACAAGGCTCCAGGAATTGATGGAATACCAACAGAGATATTGCAACAAATATATGCAGTGCTGGAGGTGCTCATCTGTCTATGCCAAGAAATTTGGAAGACAACTACCTGGCCAACAGACTGGAAGAGATCCATATCTGTGCCCATTCTAAAGAAAGGTGATCCACCAAAAGCAGAAATTATTGAATGATATCATTAACATCACACACAAGTAAAATTTTGCTGAAGATAATTCAAAATTGATTGCAGCAGTACATCCACATGGAACTGCCAGAAATTGAAGCCAGATTCAGAAGAGGATGTGGAAGGAGGTATATCATAGCTTATGTCAGATGGACCTTGGCTGAAAGCAGAGAATACGAGAAAGATGTTTACCTGTGTTTTATTGACTATGTGAAGGCATTCGACTGTGTGGATCATAACAAATTATGGATAACATGTGAAGAATGGAAACTCCAGGACACTTAATTGTGCTCGTGAGGAACGTGTACGTAGACCAAGAGGCAGGCATTGGAACAGAGCAAAGGGATACTCATGGTTTAAAATCAAGAAAGGTGTGCATTAGGGTTGCATCCTTTCACCATACTTATGCAGTCTTTATGCTGAACAGATAATCTGAGAAACTGGACTATATGAAGAAGAATGTGGCATCAGGATTGGAGGAAGACTCATTAACAACTTGCAACATGCAGATGACACAATCTTGCTTGCTGAAAGTGAAGAGGACTTGAAGCACTTACTGATGAAGATCAAAGACTACAGCCTTCAGTATGGATTACACCTCAACATAAAGAAAACAAAAATCCTCACAACTGGACCAATCAGTAACATCATGATAAATGGAGAAAAGATCGACATTGTCAAGGATTTCATTTTACTTGGATCCATGTTCAATGCCCATGGAAGCAACAGTGAGAAAATCAAACAATGTATTGCATTGGGAAAATCTGCCGCAAAAGACCTCTTTAAAGAGTTCAAAAGCAGAGATGTCACTTTGAGGACTAAGGTGCCCTGACACAAGCCATGATATTTCCAATCACCTCATATGCATGCGAAAGCTGGACCATGAATAAGGAAGACTGAAGAAGAATTGGTGTCTTTGAACTACGGTGTTGACGAAGAATATTGAATATACCATGAACTGTCAGAACAAATAAGTCTGTCTTGGAAGAAATACAGCCAGAGTGCTCCTTGGAAGCATACTTTGGACATGTAATCAGGAGGGACTAGTCTCTGGAGAAGGACATTGTGTTTGATAAAGCACAGGGTCAGGAAAAAGAGGAAGACCCTCGATGAGATCGATTGATACAATGGCTGCAACAATGGGCTCAAACATAACAACGATTGTGAGGATGGCACAGGACTGGGCAGGGTTTCGTTCTGTTGGACATAGGGTCGCTACGAGTTGGAAAATACTGGATGGCCCCTAACAACAACAACAATACTAGGCACTGTGAGTATGATGAATGAAAAATGGAAATATATGGTTCTTTCAAATATTTGATTCTCCACAAAGTCAGGAAAGAAAACAAAGGTCAATAGAAGAGTTGTTGCTGGCTGCCTTTGAGTGGGTCCAAACAGAAAAGTAGTTGTTGTTGTTAATTGCCAGTTGAGTCGATTCCAACTCACAGCAACCCCAGGTGTTTCAGAGTAGAACTACGTTCCATGGGTTTTCAAGGCTGTGACCTTTCAGAAGCAGATTCCCACAACTGTCTTCTGAGGCTCTTCTGGGTGGGTTCGAACTGCCAGCCTTTTGACTGGTAGTTGGGTACTTGACCGTTTGCATCACCCAGGGACGCAAAAGAAAAGTACAGATTGGAAACGTGGGCTCCGCGTGAGCAGTGCTGTTGCTCTACTGGGCTTTTCTCCTTCTCTGTCTGCATCCCAAGCGCCGGAGTGAGCCAGGCCTGGAGAGACCCACCTACTTGGCTGGGATTTGCAGAGAATTTGAAGGAGACTGACAAAATCATTGTTCTTAGAACACTTCTCCTGAACATAAAATCCGTGACATGATATTAGGATAAAAAATTGGGAGTGGTACACTAATTTTTTTCCATTACCCTTGTAACATATTCAGAAGAAGACAGAAGTTTAGTGATATCTACAGAGACAAAATAGATCAATTTTTCTAACATAAGGAAACTGAACATCAGAGATGATAACATTAATTATATGAGTGTCTCCAGTGTTGGTAATAAAGATGTTTGCACTGGGAAGAGATAAAAAAAAAAAAAAAATCCTATAAATATCATTCAAGTGAAGGCAGTTTTTGCGTAGGTCCTAAAAGTATCTTCTATTTCAGTCCACAAATCGCCTATTTTATGGAAAATAGAGACCAGGGTCACATATTCTAAAGAATATGCATCTTGAAATGTAGCGCATGAGATGCACCATACGAGATCTAAAGTACCGAGGAGATAATTGTTGTAAGTGTAACAAACAGGTGGTTCTGAACAGGTTATTCTTTACCTCTCCCTTCCCTGGGTGTCTTCTCCATCTACCCGCTTGTTGATTCCATTCCCCTCACTTGGTCTGTATGGACTATAATCTAGATGTTGTTAAAATATAAATCAATAGTTGAATGAAACTCGGCTTTTTTATACACATAGTAAACCGAGCAAGGCCCAGGGCCAGGCTGACAGGCTTACCCAGGTGACTAACACATAACCCTGCAGACTTCTAGAGCTGCCACCATTTTCCAGTTACTCAAATGAACATGTTTTTCCCTAAAACGAAGTCACTAACCCTTCTGGAAAATATCAAAGTAATCCTGAAAGGAGGGAGACCTGATGGAGCAAACAGGAGGATAATCTCATCAGCTTTGGATTTCAGTTGTCTTTTGATTTATTTTTCTATCAGCCATTGTAATATACATTCATAAATCATATAATACTTCCCTTAGGCATCGTTGGCGCCATTGTAAGCATTTGGATAGGAAATACATTGTTTTAAAAATGGAACCGTTCCACTCACATTAAATCAACCATCCATAAGAATGTATTTGATACATTTTGTTTTATGTTTGTACGAAGTTAAAAAATAGCAACCAAATGAGTATCAAATCGTTTTTCAAAAGCGTGGTGGTCGCAGCTTCAGCATATTTTTCCCACCGAAGCTCGAGCGAAGGCAGAAGAACTAATTTTGAATTTAAAATACTCGTCATCATTTTTGACCTGGAAATTATTGTATTGTGTTTTTATCTTTTGGTTGATTTCATTTGAGTGTCTCATCTCCAATGTGAAGTAGGTTTTGAGAATATGAATACTAGGTTCTTTTTCTTGAGGAATGAAAAGCTTTACATTTAAAAAGGAATGTTCTCCTCAGGTTTCTTCTTTTCTTTTTCCTATTAGGGAGAATTCGTCAATACGGTGGGTTAGGGGCAGAGTCCCTGAGTGGCACAAACTAACCAACGGCTTGGTGGTTTGAACCCACCCAGCGGCACTTCGAAAGAAAGACCTGGCGATCTGCTTCTGAAAACCCAGCTCAACTTGTAACGCGTGGGGTTGCCACGAGTTGGAATTGATTCGAAGGCACCTGGTTTGCTTTTGGTTGTGGCTGTTTTCAGTGGGATGGGGGCAAGCTGGCTGCTTCACCTGCAATCAGAATTCACAGGGACCCGTCTGCGCTGCTGGTCACTGAACTATTGCCCTTAGATTTTACATTGTCCTGCTGAAATGTCGGAGCAAGTCAGCTTCTAGCAGCCAAGCTACCTTATCATCTAAACAAATAAGAAGCAGCCTTAGTAACTGGTGAGATGTGTTCTTTGCTTGTTTTCAGTTATACAATATTTCCTTATGTGTATTCTGCAGGATTTTAGTACCTTTGGGCAGAAAAGAAATCTCTGGTCCAATAAGTTTCAGAAATATTGGGTAACAGAAATTGAACCGAGTGTGCTCTGTGGACCCATTTTGGGAAACATGGCCATTCCATGAGCCACAGATGCTGTGGATGATCATTCTCACCATCAACGAAGAGGTGTTGATAGTCCATTGTCCACAAGGTGCTGGACCAGGCTCTAGGACAAATGCTGCCCCCCGCCTTCTTCCTCCAGAGGAGTCCCCGCACAGCCTCCAAGAGTTTGGTTGCAATGAGGTGTGGGAGCAGTACATTGTCGACGCTAACCACCAGGCCGCATATGAGAACAGATGACTGTCACGGGTGGAACTATGTACCTGCGTTTGCAAGTTTGATTGACTGTGTACCTGCTCACACTGCAGAAGTCTAAACAGGAATCACTGCTGAAGTCTCTACTAATTCAGGGTTTTAGGTTTCCTTTCTTAAAATGAGTTACAAGAGGGGAAATGGCTGCTAAGGTTTTGGAGCACTTCTGAGCTATGAGCTTCTACTATGCTCAGTTCTTTGAGGAGCTCATCACCCACAGAAAAACACATTTTAAGTGCAACAGAGAGAGCTGACTTCAGGGTGACGGGGCATGACAGCTATTTGATGGTAGTCAGTCAGAAGCGTTCCAGAAACTGGGCTAGCAAATTACTATGACCCAGTTTGGGCAGTTGAGTTTGCTAAGAAAACCCTCATTCGGGCTCTATCTGGTCTAAGTCCAGGCTTCTTGGGCCCAATTCCTTTTCCTGGACCCCTGAGAAAGCTGTATTTCTTCAAGCTATACCTGATTCTACCCACAGTCCAAGCTGAACTCTCCTGGAGCTCTCCCGACAAAGAAGATCTGGTAATAAACATGTATTAACCAACATTTATTCAGCATTTACAATGTGCATGGCCCTCTGCTCAGTGACTTACATGCATTAGGCTTCACTCCATCCTGCAGTTGCTTCTTCCTGCTTTGGCTCAGCTGCTCCCACAGCCTGTACCTCTGAACCTCCCAACAATAGGTTATCCCGGGCCTGAGCCCCTGTGGAACAGCTCTTGTGCGATATCTCCAAGCTGTACCTCTATGTCCTACTTGGAGTACTGTATATTCACTTATAGTGTAATCCTAACTACTGGAATAAGTCAAATTAACTCAAAAAGTCACATGAGGTTTGGCATGCATTGTTGCTGTTATATGCTGTAAACACTTCTGACTCATAGCGACCTTATAGGACAGAGTGGAACTGCCCCAGTAGGGTTTCCTTCCTAGGCTGTGACCTTCACGGGAACAGATAGGCAGGTCTTTTCTCTCCCGGAGCAGCTAGTGGATTCGAACCACTGACCCTTTGTTTAGCAGGGGAGTGATTAACCATTGCTCCATCAGGGCTGCTTTTCTGCATGCATGGACTCCTATTTTACAGCTCAGAAGTCTGAGAACCACAGCCCTGGGCCAAACCTGGTCAGCCATTGGTTTATTTTATTATGTAACTTATTTATTCATCATTTCTTACAGTCTGCGAGATAAAAATGGTCTTTAATGGCTACATTTTCAATAGTTATGTAAGTACCTCCATAAAAGCCTTGACTGTGTTTTTTGGCCCACAAAGACTATAGGGTCGCCATGAGTCAGAATCGACTCAATGGCAATGGGTTTCTGATTCCTGTTAATCTATAAGATAATGTCTTTTATATTATATAACGTCTTTTATATTATATAACGTCTTTTATATTATATAATGTCTTTTATACTATATGGGGCCCCGGTGGTGCAGTGATTAAGCATTTGGCTGCTAACCAAAAGGCTGGCAGTTCGAATCCACCAGCCACTCCATGGAAACCCTATGGGGCAGTTCTACTCTGTTCTATTGGGTCACTATGAATTGGAATCGACTCGATGGCAATGGGTTTATACTACATAAAAGGTAAGGCTTTGGCCGCCATATCAGGAAAACAGCTAATTACATTCCGGAGGACCAAGGAACTCCCTTACTCTACAGCTCACTCAAATGTTATAAGGATTAAAATTTGTTTATAGATAGAACAACAACAACAAAGCCAAGCCAGCTGCCATCTAGTAGATCCTGACTCATGGTGCTCCACGTGTTTCAGAGTAGAACTGCTTTTCATAGGGTTTGCAGGGGCTGATTTTTTCAGAAGTAGATCTCCAGGCCTGCCTTCTGAGCCACCTCCGGGTGGATTCGAACCGTCAACCTTTCAGTCTGCAGCTGAGTGCTTAACCATTTGCACCACTCAGGGACTCCTTTATATATTGCAATGGAACGTAGATCAGTTTGGGACAAGACCTAGTGTTCCCGAAATGATTTTTTGATCACTGATTTGTTGCATTTTTTTTTTATTGCTCTGGACAAAGCACTCTCCTAACAATCCTATGGACCCTTGCCTGTTCTCTTTCCCCTCTCTTATTCCCTTCTTTTTTTCTTACTCTTTCTTTCTCCCTCCTCTTTCTTCTGAGAGGTAGACTGTTAGAGTAAAAATGACCCAGGCTTCAGAATGGGGACCCTCGTTCACAACTTGCTGTTCAAAGTGTTCTGCAAAACAGAGTCACAAGCCTCGCCTGGTAGAAATGCAGGATCTCAGACCCCAGCCCAGACCTACTAAATTAAGTCTTCATTTTAACAGGATTCCTAGCTAATTCATAAGTACATTACAGTTGGAAAAATGTTGGTTTAGGTCACCTACGCTTCTGACTGCAGTATTAATTATGAGGATTAAATGAGACGATAAATGTGATGTGTTTAACCCAGGGACAAAATACGAGAATCTGGGCTAAATTGGAGTCTCTTTTTCCCTGGAGAAGAGAATACCTCTCCTTTGGAGAATATTTCTGGTTCCTTTTCTTTCCATACTCAATCCTTCTTTAAAAGCCTTTGTGGATCTTGGGGCACATAAGAGAAGATTGTATTAATAGCATATATGTGCTTTTTATAAACCTGCATAGCAACTACGAGATCTCACGCAATGGAATTCATTAGGAAAACGATTTTGGCTCTGATTCAACTATTTCCTTATAGTTGGCATCAGAGTAGCCTTTCAATCTACATATTTTCAGTGTTAATATTACATAATATTGGATTATACCATAATTACATTGTCGTAATTTATTTTGTTTCTTTTAAAGCATCTTGCCAGCATTAAAATGAATGCTGGGTGGAGTCAGCCTAAGCCATGGGTATTATGTGGATTCCTCCTGATGCCAGGGTTTCAGTATCTTTGCGACCTGACATTAGCAGCCTTTCAACGCCATCAAACTGGAAACTTCACCTTCTTAAATGCAGTTGCCATGGAAACAGCAGAGTTTGGGGATTTTTGTTTTCCGAAGGTATCAAAAGACTCGATGTCCATATACGAGCACACAGTGTGACACATGAACACGTGCAATCCTGTGCTGTTTTTAAATTGAAGAGATGAGAAGAAAATGATGTCTAAATGTTTGCACTAAACCAGACAAGGAGCTCTTGTTTAATCCTCGTTCCACCCTTGATTCATTTGTTTATATACACCCTTTGTTCCAAAAAGTGATTTCGACAGCCTGAGTCCTTAAGTTGTTAACAGACAATTGAACAAACATATACAGCATATTGCCACCACTTCTAGCCACATCCTCTGAAAAAGTATCTTTTTGTTAAAACCTGAGACTCGAAGGATTTTCCTTTGTCAAGGGCATTGGTGTGAGTTCTTCTCCTCACATGTCCTGTGGTGTAAAGTCCTGCTTTTAAAAAATCTCTTTATGATCTTGTAATTAAGTCTTTCATCTTACTCCTTCTTTTTCCCTGATGAGAGAAGACTGAGACCTCCTTACTGTTTCACTGAGACCTTTCTCTGCTCTTACATCATGAAGTTCTCTACAGGGAGCTCTTGGGGGGTTATCACGATGTGGAAGTAAAACCACAGTGAACTGAATTTCTAGTCCCAGCCTCAAGCTGAGCTTGGATTGGTTAAAAGGAAAAAGATAACATATTGTAATAAGAATGTCTGCTTTGAACTGATCTTCATAATGACACAAGACTTTGCTCCAGGTCTTCAGTCTTTGTTTCCTGAAAACAGGTTTCTTTCCATGATTTTTTCTATTGTCCTAAAGGTATGTTCCAAAAAGTTGTATCAAACAAAACATTATCAGTCATGTAGAGGACAAATGACTTTTATTAGAGTCCTTCCAGAGCGCAGATTGTAATAGAGGACCCCACAAGGTAGTGGAATCAACATATACTTCAGAGCCAAACAAAGCAAGGTTGAAATCATGGTTCTGCCATTTGCTCTAATGTTGCCACAGCAATTGTATTTTAATAAGGTGAAACTTCCAGTTAAATAGAATGGTTACTTATAACACTTTCAAATAATACAAAAAGGGTCAGAAAGGGTCAACTTAAAAAAAAATAACCAAAAACATCAATTGCAGCAAGTTATTTAATTTCTCTGCTCACCTCTGAATCTTATGGCTAAGAATCTTACCTAGCACGTAATGTTCTTGTTGTTGTGTGCTGTTGAATGGATTCCAGCTCATAGCGACCCAGTGTGACAGAGTAGACCTGCCCCACAGGGTTTCCTGGGCTGAAAGCTTTACAGGAATAAATCTCCAGGTCTTTTCCCCCTTCAGAGCCACTGGTTCAACCACCAGCCTTTCAGTTAGCAGCCTAGTGCTTAACCATTGTGCCATAAGGGCTCCTACCTAGTCCATAATAGGTACTCTATATAATAAATAGTTGCTACCGATGTACTCACTGGAGCCTCAGTTTATTCCTCTCTCAAAAGGGGGAAAATATAGTTGTGAGAATGGGTTGGAGGTTAGAGATAATACATATGATATGCCTGGTACATTGCAAATATTCAATAAGCGATGCCATTTTCTTCCCAAATAGACAGCCAATGGCTTGAGGATGGCAACCAATAATCATTTGTATTTGCAACGCCAGGTCCTAGCACAGTGTCTGGCTTATGGTAGGCACTTAGTATTGTTTGAATGAGTCCCTAAGGAGGCATATGCAAGAGACCCCCAAACCTTGGGGCCTCCAACGTTTGCTTACGTCCTTGTCCTTGACCAGGAAGCATGGTGAAAAGAGCTTTTCTAAGGAGGTATTTGGTTGGTTGGTTTGTGGGCCTTTTTGTTTGTTTTTGTCAAAGAACAGAAGACAATCTTTTCTTCTAATTAGGCCCCAAATTTACTGATGGATTCTTTTCATAAGTTAATGAGTGAAAGGTTCTCAACTCTGAGAGATGACATCATCCAGAAAGGTTTTTCAGCAAAGTCATCCTATTTTCTCCTTGATAACGATATATATCACAGTGAAATCTGTGAGAGCCGGAACTTGACGGGACTGTCTTGTTTTTCCGGTCTCGCAAGTTCTCCGCCTTTGACAGGGAGCAGTCTTACCACTTTTCTGTCTGTCTTCTCTATTAGTGGCAAACAACTGAGTCTTCCTTCTCTGACAGGTTTCCACCTTTCACAGGTTTCTGCTTTCCCAGATTTCAGTGTAATCTGTATTAACCTGTTTCCTCTGTTGGTGAGGAGTCTCTTGCTCTCCCGTCTCTCTTTTAATTATTTCTAAGGAGTTCTGGGTAGAACCAAAGACATCCCTCCACCCTGAGCTCATACCCTCTGATGGGTCCCTGTCATTTCAGGAAGGGTAGACACAAGGAGTTTGACCATGGATAATTTCTGTGGATACCACTTGGTCACTGTTTCTCTGTGTAGAGGTGACCTGCCTTCCTTTTTCATAGGTGACCGACAGTGATGACAATCAGTGACAATTTTGCTTTTCTTATCTGGGGCCCTGAGACGTGAGAGTCCCAATTCTCTAACAGAGATATTATTACAAAGTTGCCAGCATGCAACAATGGCCAGGACAAAGTGCAAACGGTGATGGCTAAGGAACATTTCATTCTTTCGCTTCTCCCCTTAACATGAACTATCTTGTGGTAATGGAAGAGTTCAAGCCTTGCTCTGTCACTGGTGTTAATAACAGACCATAAATGTTCAAAAAAAACCAAATTATAGTCTGAAGGCTAAAACCTCAGGAAGGAGCCTTAGTGGATTGTAGAAAAATATCCTCATAATAGCTCTTTTTATGGGAGAAGGAAAGGAACTCACCAGCTTGTTAAATATTGTCTTTAAAATTTAGAACACAGTGGGGGAGGGGAGTCATTAAATCCGTCACACAAGTGTGCATGCATGTGTCCTCACAACATCTGTCCCTTGCGACCAGGCTCCTACCTCCTCCTATAGCAATGGGAGACTTTTCTGCACGCCGAAGAGGAAGAGCCTGTAGCAATCCAGTAGTAAACTCAATGCTGTGCGCGTGGCAGATGTCCAATAAATGGTCACTAAATAAAAACGCAGAATTTTAGGGGTAACCCCCCCTGCATTCTACAGAATGAGTAAAGAAAAATCAAGAATCAATATATTCCTTTTCTCATTAGTACTGTTAAATAGGAATCCCGGGGTAGGGTCTCCGTGAGTTGGAATCGACTGGACAGCAATGGGTAATGGGGGTGGTGCAAATGGTTACAGAAGGATTGGCGGTTTGAACCCACCCAGAGTCTCCTTGGAAGACAGGCGAGGTGATTTGTTTCCAAAACGTCACAGCCTTCAAAACCCTCGGGAGCAATTCTACTCTGCATACATGAGGTTGCCATGAGTCGGAATCGACTCAACGGCAGCTAACAGCAACCATTGTTCAAATAGTTTGGTACGTCAATATTATCTTCCTTACTAGCATTTCTTCCCTTCTTATTGCAGTTCCAGCACATTCATTCCTTTAGCTAACTTCTCTAACCATGTAGCTTGGTGGGGATTGCAAATAACAGTAGCCAGTAGCTACCACCCAAGAAATAGCCATGGACATGTGACTTAAACTAGGCCAATCATAGTAACCACACCCCTGAACACAGCAACTGATCCGGCTGCAGTGTAATGGGTTTCTCTTATATATGGCCTTTCTGGTCCTGAATTTGTAATTCTGCCAAAAAATGATTTATTGGACTGCAGTCTGCCCTGTGATTGCTCTGTTTTTCTCATTTTGCAGGAATTGATCAGATTACTAGTTGGAAAGATGGCGTGTAAAACCACTCGATAGAACCTAGCTTGAACAACTGGTGGTCCACTGAGGGGACTGGTTGGTTTGTGGTCCTGCTGAGAGGGCCACTCCTTGAAATTGACAAGGAGTTTGCTTATATAGGAGCCCTGGTGGTGCAGTAGTTAAGCATTCAGCTGTTGACTAAAAGGTCAGCAGTTCAAATCCACCAGCTGCTCCTTGGAAACCCTATGGGGCACTTCTACTCTGTCCTATAGGGTCGCTATGAGACAGAATCAACTCGATGGCAACGGGTTTGGTTTTGGGTTTTTTTGTTTTTTTGTGTTTTTTTTTTTGCTTATGTAAGAGGTCATTCTCACAGAGGTTTTGCGAGAGGGGAGGAAGGCACCTCAAGACCAAGAAAAGCCTGGAACAGAGCAGTTTGGACCCAGGATTCCTGCGTGAGGAGCCTCCTAAAAGAGCTATAATATGGGTCAAGGGCAGTAACACTGAAGAGAGACCTGGAAGGGGCCCAGTGGCAGAGCTGGTGGTGAAAGACCCAGAAGGAGCCTGGTGGCAAAGCCAGCTGCAAGAGGGCTTGCACTGCACAACTGAGAGGGCCTGACCAGCTGAGAGGGCTGCTACATGGGCTGTGAGCTAGACCAGTTAGCAGCAGACAGACGAATGGCAGCGACGCCTGATGGCAGACATCCACTGAGAGAGCTGCTACACTGGCTGTGAGCTAGACCAGTTAGCAGCAGAGAGACGAACGGCAGCAACGCCTGATGGCAGACATCCACTGAGACAGCTGCTACACTGGCTATGAGCTGGACCAGGCAGCAGCAGAGAGACATACGGCGGAGTCACCTGACGGCAGAGAGCTGCTGAGAGAGTTGTACTGGTTGGAAGTTGTCCTGCAGTGAAGAAGGGAGGGACGTGCTCTCCACTTTGGGCAAGCCTTCCGGGACTTGCCTACATGCTCCTTTATCCTGATCCCAAGGTGTAGCCTGTTACTTCCCTAATAAACCATGTGAGTATGGTCTGTGAGTTCTGTGTGGCCACTGCAACAAATTACTGAAACTTGCAGAGAAGTAGAGAGTGTGGTGGGGGTAACAGCTGGTGTCAGAAATGGTGAAGAAATTGGAGAGCGTAGGTATGTCTGACTTTCACTCATAGGAACTAGCTTCTTGCTTATCTTAATTCTTAACCCTCATGAATTTAGATAATTCTTTACACCACAACAACACCAGGTATGGGCATTGTAATGGACTGAACTGTGTCCCTCAAAAATATGTGTTGGAATCCTAACCCTGTGGATGTAATTCTGTTTGGAAATAGGGTTTTCTTTGTTATGTTAATGAGGCCATACCCACGTAAGGTATGTCTAAAACTAATTACTTTTGAGTTATAAGAAGCATAGACACAGAGATGAGGGGCAGGACGGATGCCACGTGAAGATCACCAAGGCACCAAGGAAACTGGGCTACGGAAACTGAGACAAGGATCTTCCCCAGAGCCAACGGAGGAACCCTTCCCCTAGAGCTGGTGCCCTGAATTCAGACTTCTAGCCTCCTGAACTGTAAGAATATAAATTTCTGTTCTTTAAAACCACTCACCTGTGATATTTCTGTCACAGCAGCACTAGGTAATCAAGACAGGCATATAACCCAAGTTTGGCCAGAGTGCCTCTTCACAATTTTTCCCAGAACTAATGGGAAACAACTCTCTCCTCATTTCTCAGTATAAAGCTTTAGGGATGTAAGCTTGGAGGTGTTTATGGCCGTGGTTCCAGATTCAAGTAGACAGCCAAGGCCTCAGAAAACAAAATTAAGAGATAGAGAGAAGTAATAATGAGCAGTTTTAAAAAAAAAAAAGTGTCCCGGCATCCCTCCATCCAGCCATCTGTATGGCTAACTCTACACCTGTCCTCTCTGTGGGTGGTTTATGTGAGGACAACATTACAACTTCATGTGGTATGGGAGATGATGTTTCACTGGGAAGACTTGCAAATCAACAGTTCACAAGAGGAGGCACGCGGTCTCTCATTCTTTTATTATTCCATGCAAATATGTAGAGAGGGTGTGGTCGTGCTGCACACCCTGAAGATCTCTGCTCCAGTAGAGGGACTCTGACTTCATGCAAGCATGAGAGAATAGCCTTGTATGGAAAACAAACATTCAAGGTCAGATGCCAGCAGTCACAGCCTAGATGCCAGATTCGGAGGATCTGAGAATGCCCGCTGCTGCTAGTATCTGGCAAGTTTGTAAGAAGTTTGCATTTGTGCTGTAGAAGAAGGAATCCCACCATCCATCCATTGAAAGCTGAGTCTGAGCCCAGCCCTTCCTGCTTATTGCTAGGCAACTTGAGTTTCAGGGTCTTTCACTGACCCTGTAACCAGTTGCTATTGGATTGACTGACTCGAACTCATAGCGACACCATGTGCGTCACAGTAGTACTGTGCTTCACAGAGTTTTAAACGGCTGACTTTTTCAAAGCAGATTGCCAGGCCTTTAGTTGGAGGTGCCTCTGGGTAGACTCGAACCTCCAGACTTTAGGTTAGCAGCTGAGAGTGTTAACCCTTTGCATCACCAAGGGACTCAATCCTCCTTATCTCTTCATAATGATCTAATAATTTGCCCATTCTTTGCATAAGTTAGTTAAAGGTGAGTTCTGGCACTTACAACTGAAGGAATCTTGGTCAACACTGGTTTAATGTATGCCAAGGACTGTGACAGATTTTAAACATAATTCAAGTAGGATTTCAGACTGTGTTGTTCACTGATACATCCCAAGCATTAAGCTGGCACTTAATGAGCATGTTGAATGCATAATTTGACAAAGTTTATATACAATCTCATTTCATCCTCACAATAACAGTTATAATCTTCATTTTTACTCAGAAAACTGAGACTTAGAGAAATTAACTAACTTGTTTAAAGACATATAGCTCTAGGGTAGAGGGAAAATGAAGATACACATCTGACTCCCAGGTTTAGCTCTTAATTACTATTAATTTCATCATCACATGCAAAGTGATTTCTAAATTGCTAAGAGGAAGCAGAGTCTAGTTTCCAGGTATCAAGAGTTGATTTATATATATATTATGTTAAGCCCTAGATCTGTTGGGTGCTTCAAACAAAAAGGGTTATACTTTATGCCTCTGGTGGAGCTCTGGTGGCGCAGTGGTTGATAGATTGGCTGCTAACCAAAAGGTTGGCAGTTCAAATCTACCAGTCGCTTCTTGGAAAGCCCATGGGGCAGTTCTACTCTACCCTATATGGTAGCTATGAGTCGGAATGGGCTCGACTGCAATGGATCTCTTGGAATTTGCCTTCTTGCAGAGGGAAGTATGTAATTTCTGTAAAACTAAGAAACATTTTTCTCCCCAGAGGTCAAAGACTTAAGTGGAAGGGAGAAGAGTTCGGACTGGGAAAGGTTTGTTGTGACTTTCATATCTCCATGACTATTTTCCACAAAAGTCATCACAAATAGCATAGCAGAAAGAGGAGAGTGTACTTCTCATTTAGCTCTGTAGATCTTTCCTTCTAGCCCAGTCTTCCCTGGCACCAAGCAGGATAAAGGCTGTATATGCATTTCCCTTGATTGGATTAACACATAAAATGTGCTGGGACCAAGTCCGATGTTTCCATCAGTGTAGCTCACTCTTCTTGCTCAAGTAAAGTCTTGAGGAGCTCCTGGAGACCCAGCTCAAATATTCAGCAGATTGACACACCTAGGCTGCAACTGGTGAGCACGTGTGAGACACAAACGGCTTTCTAGCGGGTAGCCGGGCCCCAGTGGATGTTAGCATACTAACATATTTGCTGTTCCAGCCACCTCAATAGATCAAATGGAATCAAAAGGTCTTGTGGTATTTCTGAATGAGAATGGTCCCAAACATATCACCTCTTAGATAAGAGAGAAAATTTTGCTCATTAGCAAGTGGAGAGATTAGAGATTTTCTCTCCTGCTTTTTTTTGTTCCTCCTCTGGAAGAAGCATGGAGGAGGCTCCTTTGGACAGCGACATCACCTTCCAGCTTCTCCCTGCTCCCTCCTAACCAGGATGTCTCTGGGAAACAAGTCCCAAGGCCTCAGTGAAATTGCTAGGAGAAAGCAGCGAATGGTGTGGCTGGGAGAAGAGACGTATCCTTAATCTAAAACATAAAAAATGAAGCTTTCACGATTACATAGGTAACACCTTTACTATTATAATAAGCAAGGTAAAAATCTTGTCAGGTATGTTGGATTTCACCATTGGTTTTATCCTTTATTTAGAATTTCACCTTTCACTTTAAGATTTATCGTATTTCAAAATCAAATGCATATATAATATATAATAACATCATATAACATTATGAAATATATAACATGTTGTTGTTGTTGAGTGCTGTGAATCCATTCCGACTCATAGTGACCCCATATGACAGAGCAGAACTGCCCTGTAGGGTTTCCTAGGCTGTAATCTTCAGAGGAGGAGATTTCTAGGTCTTTTCTCCCATGGAACCACTGGTGGGTTCGAACCACTGACCTTTCGGTTAGCAGCTTAACTATTGTGCCACAAGGGCTCCTTTTATAATATATAATTTAAATATTATTCCATGCAAATATTTCCATATTTCTATTTGATAATATGCAATAAGAAATAATTATACAAGCAGGAAAAGTCATTATACAAAAACTTTCTGATATGATGCTGTAAACTGAATGTGTGAACCCACACACTTACAATTCACCAAGTAATATATATCTATCAGCGTAACACTATCCTAATAATAAATCAAATCCTTGGTATTAATTTAAAGTATTCTTTAAATTTTATTTCAAAATTACTTACTTAAAATTTTCTTAATGTTTTCCCTTACATTAAGAGTTCAAATTAAGGAAGTTAAATTTTTCAAAGCATAAAATTCTCCCCAAGGTCCCTAGCAATGAATCCCCAGGCAGTGGTTTCGCCCCCATTTGGAGGCTCGTGCTTCTTTTTTCTATCCTTACCCCTCCTATTTGGAAACTTTTACTTACATTCAAAACAACAACAACCATTGGACCCAGCAAAGTGTTAATCAGACACAGAATTCACCCAGAACTGGATAAACAAGTGACTGGGCTGCAAAATAATTTGTAATATCAGATAGCAAAATATACTTCTAATAAACAGTGAGTCTGATGAAGAGAGGCTATTTATTTCTTGAGGCAGATGTGTAAACAGACAGACACATAGATCATACATATTCACCTTTCACTTTAAGATTGAGCAGATTTAGTACTTTATGTAAATAAAGTAAAGTAGTACTTTATATTAGCTAGTACTTTACATAAGTCATTTAACTTCTCTGAGCCTCAGTTTTCCCATATATCTGAAGGACAATTATGCTTATTCACACAGTCGTTAGGAGCCCTGGTGGCACAGTGGTTAAAGTGCTCAGCTGCTAACCAAAAAGTCAGCGGTTTGCACCCACCAGTGCCTCTGCGGGAGAAAGATGTGTAGTCAGCTTCCTTAACAAGTACAGCCTTTGAAGCCCTATGGGGCAGTACTACTCTGTCCAATAGGGTCACTATGAGTCGGATTCGACGTGACAGCAATGGGTTGGTTGGTTGGTTGGTTGGTTTTGACACAGTTGTTTTAAGTATTAAAGTAGACAACCTGGTTGTACCATTCACTTGGAGACAAAAGAGAAAGTGAGTCCAGCTTGGAACTTCATGCGTTTCAGTTATCTGTGCATTATACATAAGGAGTCCTGGTGGCACAATGGTTAAGTGCTCAGCTGCTAACCAAAAGGTCAGAAGTTTGAACCCACCAGCAGCTCCATGCAAGAAAAGACCTGGCAATCTGCTCCCCTAAAGATTACAGCCTAGGAAACCCTACGGGGCAGTTTTACTCTATCATATGGGGTCACTAGGAGAAGGAATCTGCTAGATGGCACCCAACAACAACATGCTTTATGTATAGAGGATTAGGATAAAGTTATACTAATAAGTAAGTGTGTAATTTGAAAAGTGTTCAGTATTTAAACAGACAAAAACACTTGATTCTTGAGTTTATAAAAGGAATAACTAAAAACAGTCCTATGAAAAGCATAAGGAGGTAAATAAAGGAGTTCAAGAAAAACTAATGAAATTTATAAATGAATGCAAGATGGTTCTTTGTAGAAAACAGCAAAATTGAGAAATCTCTGGAAAACATTATCAGGGGAGAAAACAAAGCACAAATAAAAGTCAGAAAAAATTAGTTAAGCATAGAATTCTCTGATTATTTTATGATTAACAAATTTTAAGAATTTTTTTGAAGTTTTAATATATATGTCTAGTCATCTAGTGCTGCTATAACAGAAATACCACAAGTGGATGACATTAACAAAGAGAAGTTTATTCTCTCACAGTCTAGGAGACTAGAAGTCTGAACTCAGGGCATCAGCTCATTGGAAGGCTTTCTCTCTCTGTTGGCTCTGGAGGAAGGTCCTTGTCATCAACTTTCCCCTGGATTAGGAGTTTCTCAGCACAGGCAACCTGGGTCCAAACGACACGCCCTGCTCCTGACACCACTTTCTTCGATGTATGAAGCCCCCTGTCTCTCTGCTCACTTCTCTGTTTTATATCTCAAAAGACATTGACTTAAGACGCAACCTAATCCTGTAGATGGAGTCCTGCCTCATTAGCATAACTGCCTCTAATCCTGCATCATTGACATCATAGAAGCGGGATTTGTAACACACAGGATAATCACATCAGATACCAAAAGGGTGGACAAACACACAATACTGAGAATCATGGCCTAGCCAACTTGACACACTTTTTTGGGGGACACAATTCAATCCATAACAATATATAAATAAATTTTAAGGCTTTGAAAAATAATTTTCATGAAAATTTATAGCATGTATTGTATTAGAAAAACTGCATAGAACATATGCTGGTAAATTCTCAAACCTTCTAAATCCCAAGGATTTTATTAGTGAACACTTTCAAACTTTCAAAGCGTAGGTAATTAACATGTTAAATTGAGAACAGAGCCTAATATATTCTTGTGCCAAAAAAGCACAAAATATAAATATTATGTTATTGAAGCAAAATCCTAACTACAATATTAATAAATAGAATTTAAAAGCACATTTGAAAGGATAATGTGCCATTGACTTAGTACATATACAGTTTATCCCAAGAAGGTAAGTTAGTTGAATATCGGGAAATATTTTACTTCAAAGCATCATTACTCTAAGAAAATTAAGAAATAGCAAATCTCCCTAAAACGCATTTCTCTAAAACCAAATTCCCAAACAGAATTTATTACCTCCATTCAAATTTTTAAAAGTTAGCCATAGAATATACTTTCTCCATATGAAACAGGTCAACACAATCTTGCATTTGGTATATGGCTATTGATCATATAAGAGCCAGCGTCATACTTACTGGTGAAACATTGCTTAAAGTATACAATGATACAAGGGCACCTTCTATTAATGTTATTTACAGTATTGCTCTAGTCATTCTGCAAATACAGTAAGACATAAAACAGAAAATGTATGTGTGTATACCAAAAACCAAACTCACTATTCTCGAGTCTGACTCATAGTGACCCTATAGGACAGAGTAGAATTGCCCCATAGAGTTTCCGAGGAGCGCCTGGTGGTTTCGAACTGCTGACCTTTTGATTAGCAGTCAAGCTCTTAACCACTGCGCCATGAGGGCCCCACATGTACGTATGTATGTATGTACATATACATATATATGTGTGTATGTGTATATATATACATACATACATATATACATATGTATATATGAAAGGCAGAGACAAGATATCATTTTCTACAAATAGATGGAATAGCTAAAAATCAAAGGAATCAACCAAAGATTCAATGAGTTTTCTTAAGACTTCAATAAAGTGGCTATATCCAAAATAATTTTAGCTAAAAATCCGAAATTCTTGTTGTTGTTATTTGCTGTTACTTGCTATTGACTCTGCTCTGACTCATGGTGACCTTCTGTATAACATAGCCAGGTACTGCCCCAACATAGCCAGGTACTGCCCCAACATAGCCAGGTACTGCCCCAACATAGCCAGGTACTGCCCCAACATAGCCAGGTACTGCTCCAACACTGCCAGCTACTGCTCCAACATAGCCAGGTACTGCCCCAACATAGCCAGGTACTGCTCCAACATAGCCAGGTACTGCTCCAACATAGCCAGGTACTGCCCCAGCATAGCCAGGTACTGCTCCAACATTGCCAGCTACTGCTCCAACATAGCCAGGTACTGCCCCAACATAGCCAGCTACTGCCCCAACATTGCCAGCTACTGCTCCAGCATAGCCAGGTACTGCCCCAGCATAGCCAGGTACTGCCCTAACATAACCCGGTACTGCTCCAACATCACCAGTACTGCTCCAACATAGCCAGGTACTGCTCCAACATAGCCAGCTACTGCCCCAACATAGCCAGCTACTGCCCCAACATAGCCAGCTACTGCCCCAACATAGCCAGGTACTGCCCCAACATAGCCAGGTACTGCTCCAACATAGCCAGGTACTGCTCCAACATCATGACGTACTGCTCCAACATCGCCAGGTACTGCTCCAACATTGCCAGGTACTGCTCCAACTTCAGGATCCTTGGTATATTTGAGTCCATTGTTTTGGGTGTTGTGCAGTACCTTCCAACCTAGGGGGCTCATATTCCAGCACCAAATTGGACAATATTCTGTTGTGATCCATAGGGCTTTCATTGCCTAATGGTTGGCAGTAGATTGCCAGGCCATTCTTCCTAATCTTAGTCTGGAAGTTTCCCTGAAACCTGTCCATTATGGTTGGTAGTTGAAATTCTGGTGGCATAGCTTCCAACATCATAGCAATGTGCAATCCACCACAGGACGACAAACATAATCAGTAGAAAGTAATGCTTAAAGAAATCATGGCCGATAAGAGTGGATAGAGTGGTAGCCCCAGTTGTAGATGTTGTACTATATGTATTATGTTCACTAAAACAGATGAACACCAACTTTTGCACTTGGTATACAGCTATTCATCTAGTGTTCGTGTTCTTCGCAGTTTTCATCATTAAAGATATACAAAACAGTTCACATACACCTGGGGGTTAGGTGCTGTAAATGATAAGAGCTTGTAGGGTTCTGTTAATGTCTTGTTGCTTGATATGATTGCTGTTATGGTTGTATTCAGTTTGTGAAAATTTATTGATGTGTACACTTATTTGTAATTTTCTCTATGTATCTTATATTTCAATAAAAAGTTTTAAAGAAAGGAAGAAAAAATATAACCTGGGTTACATAAGTCAAGGACATCTGGGTTTTATGCTCAAAAGATTAGAACTATTCATAGATAAAACACTAAAATATTAATAATGACTGTGTTTAAGTATGGTGCTATGAATGAATTTTCTTATTTCTATTTTTGTCCATTTAATGAGGAAATATAACTTTCATAATGGGAAATATTTTAAGCTGAATCTGCTTTTTCATACTGTTAAATTAAATCTGTTTATCATTTCTTGGTCAGGAGAACATGAGTCAAAGAGATTTGTGTAGACTAGCATTATGATAGTCATTAGTACTTCTACACACCTCTGATAGTACTATCCCAGCAATAAGTGAGGCAGGTAAAAAGAGATATGGCCTTGTCATTTCCTCCTGCCCATTGATCAGAATGGAGTTTTTATATTAGCACTTAATTTGGGATGCACTGACCACTGTCTTAGTTATCTAGTGCTGCTGTAACTGAAATACCACAAGTGGATGGCTTTAACAAACAGAAGTTTATTTTCTCACAGTCTAGGAGGCTAGAAGTCAAAATTCAGGGTGCTAGCTCCCAGGGAAAAGTTTCTCTCTCTATTGGTTCTGGAGGAAGGTCCTAGTCATCAATCTTCCCCTGGACTAGGAGCTTCTCAGCTCAAGGACTCCGGTTCAAAGGCTCTGCTTTCTTGATGGCATGAGGTCCCTCCCCTCTCTGCTTGATTCTCTCCTTTACACCTCAAAAGAGATTGACTCAAAATACAACCTAATCCTGTAGATTGAGTCCTGCCTCATTAACATAACTGCCTCTAATCCTGCCTCATTTACATTGTAGAGGTTAGGGTTTACAACACAGGAAAATTACATCAGATCATAAAATGGAGGACAACCACACAATACTGGGAATCATAGCCTAGCCAAGTTGATAACACATTTTAGGGGGATACAAGTCAGTCCGTAACATTACCACACATTCATAACCGTTTCCTCACCCGATTTCCAACACGTTAAGCAAGTTCATCTTCACTAAATTCTAATTTTGCACTATATTTTCTATTCTTACTGACGGGCCTGTTCTCCTCTCCTCCTGGTAATTTGTACGGCATCTTTCAAAGTCTACAATGAATAGTTACCTCCTCAGGAAACAACCATTGAAGAGTGGTTAAAATTCGCTTGAGACCATTCCAACTGCCCTAACTTATGGGGGGGGGGGATGAAAATGAAGAAATGAAAACTGCGTATTATCTTATTTGATCTTTGTTTTCAACCAGTAAAATAAACTGTAATTATCATTATTATTTTACAGGTAGAGAAACTGAAGATCATAAATGATAAGGGAAATATCAGAGATTATATAGCTTCATTCATATAAATGACCTATTGTGAAGAAATATAGTTATGGTAGAATAGTCTTGCCTAACAGAAATGGCAGGTAAATTAATGTGATCCTGAGTTAAAATTTTCCTAATTTACGTAAGCTACTTTTTTATTATTCAAATAGCATGGGAATAAGAAAGTAATCTTAACTAAAAATTCTAGAACACAACACTGAATACATTACATACCTTGTCCAGATTTCACAGTAAGCAAGTGGTCTAGACAAAATCCATCATCACACCATCAACTCTTCTTTTCACGTCCATAGTACCACCGACACATTTGTTTGGTGTTTCCACAGATTCGGTTGTCGTTGTTAGTTTCTGTGGAGTCAGTTCTGACTCGTGGTGGACGCTGAGTAGAACTGCTCCGTAGGGTTTTCAAAGCTGTGACCTTTCAGAAGCAGATCGTCAGGTCTGTCTACTGAGGTGCTTCTGAGTGGGTTCGAACCACCAACATTTCAGCTAGTCGTGGAGCGCTTAACCATTTGCAGCACCCCACAGGGCCCTCAGTAGCAATTAGGCCATGCCCCCCTCCTTCCAGGTAGTATTGCCACTAATGTGAAACTTTTAAGGTGAGTGCATTTCCCATTTTGGAGCTCCAATGTGTTAACCACCCCACTCCTGTTGCCACTAATTATCAATTCAGTGAATTATAATCTGAAGGCAGAGGAACCTTAAACAGCAGATGATGAAGTCAGTGAACATGCATAAATTTGACAGTGTTTGTGGTTAATCTCTGCATATGTCAGGGTCCAACCAGGACAACAGAAACCACTATTAAGTATTTAAGATGGAGAGACTTTCATACAGAAAACCAGATGCATTTAAAAAAACCAAAAAAACCCATTGCTGTTGAGTCAATTTCAACTCATAGCGACTGTGTTAGTCATCTAGTGCAGCCATAACTGAAATACCACAAGTGGATGGTTTTAACGAAGAGTTTATTTCCTCACAGTCAAAGTAGGCTTAAAGTCCAAATTCAGGGTGTCAGCTCCAGGGGAAGCCTTTTTCCCTCTGTCGGCCTTCTTGTCTTCAGTGTTCCCCCAGACTAGGAGCTTCTCGGTGCAGGGACCCCAGTCCAAAGGACGTGCTCTGCTCCCAGCACTGCTTTCTTGATGGTATGAGGTCCCCCTGTCTCACTGCTCACTCTGTCTTTTATATCTCAAGACACTGCCTCAGCACACAATCCAGTCTTGTAGATCAGGTCCTGTCCTACTAACACAACTGCCACCCATCCTCCCTCATTAACATCATAGATGCAGGTTTACAACATACAGGAAAATCACACAGTACCAGGAATCATGGCCTAGCCAAATTGATACACATATTTTTGGGGGACATAATTCAAACTATGACATTCCACCCTTTGGCCCCCCCAAAAATCACATCCTTGCAACATGGAAAACATATTCACCCCATCATATCATAGCAAAAGTCTTAACTCCAAGTCCAAAATCCAAAAATTCCTCTTCATCTGTAAAATCTAGAATACAAGTTATCTGCTTCCAAAGGTACAATGGCAGAACAGGCACAAACTAGACATTTCCCTTACAAATGGGAGAAACTAAAGGAAAAGAAGTGATAACAGGCACCAAGCAAGTCAGCAGAACACATTACATTAGCCTTCAAGGCTTTGAAAATAATCTTCTCTTCTCTGAGACCATTTACACAATAGCCCTGCCCTCCAGACTCTAGGTATTGGCCACACTCTCCAGATTCTGAGTGGAGGCCCCTCGGCCCTGGGCTTCAGCTCTGCCTTCCAGGCCCACTGGGACAGCAACTCTACTCCCTTGGCTTTAGGCGCACCATTCTCCCAGTCCATCTGAGTGGCGACTCCACCCTTAGAAGCACCAGAGGCCATTGCTCCACCCTTTGAAACCCCTGAGGTCATGGCCGTACCTTTTGAGACTGAGGCAGCTCGGCTTCTTGTGTCCCTTGTCTCTTCAGCTCCTGTTTCGTATTGCCTCTCAGCCCTTGGGCCTCACGCCCGCATCTGTCCTGCTGGGGCAAGTGTTCCAAAGCTCAGTAGCTCCACCGGTAAGTGCCCAGAGGCACCCCACTCTGCCAGGAAGCCTCCTGCTCACAAGCATTCAGCTCTCTCGCTTCGTGGGTAGGCTCCAGCACCGTCTTTCACTGGTCTCCTGGTTCTGCTGCTGTTGGTTCTCTGCTGCTGCTGCTTCTCTGCTGCTGCTGGTTCTCTGTCACTGCCGCATGTCTATCCATTCACAGTTTTAAAACTGCTTCCACATTTTAGGTATCTGTTGGAGCACCACCCCACTCCCGGTACCAAACATCTTAGGCTGGGTTCTCTAGAGAAGCAAAACCAGTAAAGCATATACATATATAGAGAGATATTTATATCAAGGAAATAGCTCATGCAATTGTAGAGGCTAAAACGTCCCAAGTCCACAGATCAGGGTAGAGGCCTCTCCCAGTTCACGTAGCCGCAGAAGCTGGTGAACCCAAGGTCGGCAGGTCAGGGAACCGGACTCTTGCTTGCAGGCTGAGAAGTTCAATGAATTCTGAGATCAACAGGTAAGCTGCTAGCTCAAGTCCCATGAACTAGAGGTGAGACAACAAGAGGCAGCTGCTGAGTCTGGAACAAGCCAAAAACCTTGGCAAGGCGAGCAGGCAGAAGGTAACTGGCGGAAGTCAGAGAGATGAAACTCAGAGGGTGGTGAGCTGCCACAGGCCCTGCCTCCGCCAGTACCACTCAGCAGATTCCATCATCGGGGTGATCACAACATTATACAACTGCTAAAACACGGAGAATAATGGTCTAGCCAAGTTGACATACAATCTTGACCATCACAATCCACCCCTTGTCAACTTGGCACCTGTACACATCTCCTGAAACCATACATAATCTCTGAATAAAGATGATTACAAAGTCATACTTGTGCCTAACATGATACAACTAACACGCGTACAATCAAAAATGCACTAGCCCTGTTTACATCTTATATTTTATAAGTGAAGGAAACAAAAATATTAGAGGCACACATACAAAACAGAAATATTCATAGCAATTATAGTCCCCGTTTCTGCAACTAGTCATGAGGCTGTAACTGGTACTTAGAACTACCTTCTTCCACCACCCATTCTGTATTCCCTTTGCCCTCAGCAAGCACCTCAGCTGGTCATGGTTCTTTGCCTGGTGGGGTGACCCAAACGTTCATTCCTGAAGGGTCTGGGTCATTAGCAGTCATGTTGAAATTAGGTTGCTGTAGTTTTCCATTGACTTTAATCACAGGGCACGGCAGTACCAAGAGATGCCCTAAGGAATCTCCTGCATTCCAGACATACTCTTCTTTACCTCCATTATGTAATATCAGTCTGATTTCCTGTTGGTAATCGGGATCGATCACACCAGCCAGTACGGTAACTCCCTTCTATGCCTGTTGAGCCAGAGACATAAGGAGCCCCAAGTGGCCAGGTGGCATTCTTAACTTCCAGTTCAATGGAATCAGTGATGTGTCTCCAGGTGGGAGCATTCCTCCCTTTGGAACTAAGACCTCTAGGCCCGCAGATTATAAAGTCGAGGGGACAGGAAGCAAAAATCTTGCAAGTGGGTCACTAGGGGTAATAGTGAGTGGCGCCACTCCCATTTCCACCCCTTGATTCCTGGATCCATGAATCCTGGCTATGGGAGAAACAGCACCATATATTGGATGCTGGTTTAGAGCACATACAGCCTCCTGGAGAACATTGCCCCAACCCTGCAAGGTATTGCCACCTAGCTGGTGCTGTAATTGTGTCTTTAGAAGGCCATTCCATTGTTCTAACAAGCCAGCTGCTTCAGGACGATGGGGAACATGGTAAGACCAGTGAATTCCAGGAGCATGGGCCCACCACTGCACTTCATTTGCTGTGAACTGAGTCCCTTGATCTGAAGCAATGCTGTGTGGGATACCATGATGGTGGATAAGGCATTCTGTAGGTCCACGGATGGTAGTTTTGGCAGAAGCACTGCGTGCAGGGAAGGCAAATCCATATCCAGAGTAAGTGTCTATTCCAGTAAGGGCAAAACACTGCCCTTTCCATGATGGAAGTGGTCTAATGTAATCAACTTGCCACCAGGTTGCTGGTTGATCACCTCGAGGGATGGTGCCATATTGGGGACTCAGTGTTGGTCTCTGCTGCTGGCAGATTAGGCACTCAGCAGTGGCTGTAGCCAAGTCAACCTTGGTAAGTGGAAGTCCATGCTGCTGGGCCCATGCATAACCTCCATCCCTGCCACAATGGCCACTTTATTCATAAGCCCACTGAGCAATGACAGGAGTAGCTGGGGAAAGAGGATAACTGGCATCCACAGAATGCATCATGCTATCCACTTGATCGTCAAAATCATCCTCTGCTGAGGTCACCCTTTGGTGAGCATTCACATGAGACACAAATATCTGTCTTTGGCCCATTCATAGAGGTCTATCCACGTACCTCTACCCCATAAATCCTTGTCTCCAATTTTCCAATCATGTTCCTTCCAAGTCCCTGACCATCCAGCCAAACCATTGGCCACAGCCCATGAATCAGTATATAATCGCACATCTGGCCATTTCTCCTTCCAAGCAAAGCGAACTACCCGGTGCACTGCTCCAAGTTCTGCCCATTGAGAGGATTTCCCTTCACCACTGTCCTTCAGGGAGGTCCCAGAAAGGGGCTGTAG
>NW_004444088.1:5568650-5645492 GCF_000243295.1 Trichechus manatus latirostris
TGAGTATATCTATTCCAATTATGCATTCTGGAACTGGGGAAATCACTACAGGATGGGTTCGGGGACCCACTGGACCTACTGTGAGATGGACATGAGCCAAGACTCCATTAATAACCTGACCTCCATATGCCCCCACTCTGACTGGTGGCCCACAGTGATGTTTTGGGTCTCCTGGAATTAGTGTCAGTTCAGAGCCAGTATCCAGTAATCCCTGAAAAGTCTGATCATTTCCTCTTCCCCAGTGAAAAGTCACTCTTGTAAAAGGCTGCAGATCCCTTTGGGAAAGGCTGGGAGAAAAATTAACAGTAAAAATTTTCAGCCATGTATTGGAGTCCTTCCTCAAGAGGATCCGGCCTCCCCTTTATTCAAGGGGTTGTGGGTCTTTAAACTCACTCAAATCTGGGAATTGATTGAGGGACCATGACTCTCTATTCTGGTGATTTGAGTTAGACTGCTGTTCACCTGACCTAGAATTCATCCGTTTGTACAGATCAAGTAAATATTTAGTAGATATCCCATCTATTTCACTCCTAGGGACACCATGACTAAGTAGCCAACGTCATAAAACTATACGAGTCAGACTATTTTGATTACTGCCTTGACTCCGCTGTCCATTACTGTAACCATGCCCACCTTGTCTTTGTCGATTGAGTGCAGCCACTTGGTCCCTACTACCAAAGGGTCCAATCAGCCCCATTGTAGTTAGGTGTCTTAATTCAGTTAGGGCAGGTCCCACTGTCAAATCTGATTTACATAAAATAGCAATCACAGCAGTCTTGAAGGATGTTGGAGCTCCCTTCACAAATTTGTTCCTCACAGCTGAGGTAAAAGGTGTGTCCTCTGGGCATTCCATATGTGGGTCTGTGGGTGTAACCTGATAAATCCACTCTACCATGTCAATTTCCCTAAGCCTATGGATACCTTCTTCTATAGTATACCAAGGCAGGTCTGGCACTTCAACTTGATTCAGTGTAGGCCACCTTGTAATCCTCGCTTCAGCAATCCAACCAAACTATTAGATCCTTTCCTAACTTCCCGACCTAAAACATTGAATGAAGAATCTCTGCTTAGTGGACCCATATCAATAAACTCAGACTGATCCATCTTTATGTTCCTTGCACCATTATCCCACACCCTTAATATCCATTCCCACACATATTCCCCAGGTTTTTGTTTGTACATATTAGAAAACTCAAGTAGTTCTTTTGGAGTGTAGCATATCTCCTCTTGGGTCACACTCTGTACTTCACCTTTTGGGGCTCACTGGGACTTAAGCCTAGTTACAGGTCTAGAAGCTAGAATTGGTAGTGTGGAATTGTTTTGAGAACATTCAGCATTGTCTCGTAAAGCATCAGCCTCAGGTGATGCCCCAGGCAATGACTCAGACAAGGGCTCTTTAGAAGCAGCTGGGCTAGGGCTAATCTCATTAGATGGGAGTGGAGGGGCTAATGGTTTCCTGGGCAGGGTGGTGTAACAGACAAACACGAAGTAAGCTCTTCAGGTGGGAGTGGTTCTGTTGGCAAGAGTGATTCAACAGAATTTAGGGGCTCAGTGTCTTCAGCTCCCTGATTATCTGCCCATATGTCCCCATCCCAAGTTTCAGGATCCCATTTCTTCCCAATCAATGCTCTTACTTTAATTTCAGACACCTCTCGAGGCTGGCAGTTGAGGTAGCTTTGTAATTCAGCCACTCTTACAATAATAAGAGCCTGGGTTTGGCTTTCAGCAATTTCAGCTCTGTTACTGCAAGAAATAAGGCTTTCCTTCAAAGCACAAGTGGAAGCCTTGAGGTCATTTATGCAGCACTTGAGCTTTAAGTCTGAAGCCCTGAGCACATCTCTTTCTTTCACCAGTTTGTCTAGCACGAGTAGGACCAACCAACCAGCTTCCCTATACTTCTCATTCTGACAAAGCTGTAGAAAGATATCACACATGTGTTCACCCAGAGGCTCGCCTTTCACCAATACCTGATCTACTGGTGGTGATATTTTGCATATTTGTATCTCCACCTCACTCCATGGGCTAGCAGTGCCCTCTTTACTGCTGGAAGCAGAGTCATCAACATCTTTAAGACTAACCAGACTTGAGAACCAATTTAGAAAACTCATCCTTATGATTCTGTTTCTCTAGCACCATTCTCAGTACCAAATTCTGTCTTAGTCATCTAGTGCTGCCATAACTGAAATACCACAAGTGGATGGTTTTAACGAAGAGAAGTTTATTTCCTCACAGTCAAAGTAGGCTTAAAGTCCAAATTTAGGGCACCAGCTCCAGGGGAAGGCTTTTTCTTTCTGTCGGCCTTCTTCTCTTCAGTGTTCCCCCAGACTAGGAGCTTCTCCGTGCAGGGACCCCAGTCCAAAGGACATGCTCTGCTCCCGGCACTGCTTTCTTGATGGTATGAGGTCCCCCTGTCTCACTGCTCACTCTGTCTTTTATATCTGCCTCAGGACACAGTCCAGTCTTGTAGATCAGGTCCTGTCTTACCAACACAACTGCCACCCATCCTCCCTCATTAACATCATAGAGGTAGGTTTACAACATACAGGAAAATCACACAGTACCAGGAATCATGGCCTAGCCAAATTGATACACATGTGGGGATATGTGCCATTAAAATATGGATGTATAAAGGCCTCTATGCTGCACAGCATGTTGAGACTTGTCCCCAACATGTTGAGACTTGTCACGACTTGTTTTTCCAAACCCATTACTGATTGGCTTGTTTACCTGAATTCCTCCTCCCTTGCCCAAAACTTATTGTTATTCACCCAAAGCCCATTGTTCTGTTATTTGCTTCACTGCTTGCTGTATTGACTATAAAACAAACTCCTGGGACTGAAGCCGAGGTTCGACTCCTCAGAGTGACCCTCCTGGCCCCACTTCTCTGTAAGAGTTGTGGCATGGTTATTGTCTCCACTGCCCCGGCATTCGCCACCGCTGCAACATACACACATTTTTTTGGGGACATAATTCAAACCACGACATTGCAAAGATAATATATTCCATATAATATATTTTGTATAATTGGGCATTTTAAAACTCATTTTAAACATTAAAGCTTTAATATGTTTTTTTAAAAAAAAACTTATTATGTAATTATGCAACTTTATTTAGTGAATTTATTTTTAATAATAAGGAAGAATGAAAAACTGTAATTCAGATCATTATATCTGGGTGGATATTATAGATAGTGATTTTAATTATACCCATTGAGAAAAAAGAAAGCAGGGACATCTCATCAAAAATAAACTGTAGGGCAAAACTGATCATCCCCCTTGTACATTCTCTCTGTTTTGTAGTTGCTCATATTTTCTTTATTCCACTGTTTTAATTACAAAGGTATTGCATCTTTTGGTAACAAGTAAAACCATAAAGAGAAGTTTTCAAAATGTTAATAATCTGTGTAGGTACTCCTAGGTAACTGTCATTTTGATGCAACCCTATACACATACACACACATGCATACAGAGTTCAGTATATAGAGATGAATTTTATTTCTTATTCCTATTTCATTTTAAAGTAATATTTTACCTACTGAAACTATAAAATTGTTAAGCATTTAAGGCTTAAAGACATGAATGTTGGAATAAAAAGACTGTATTACCTATTAGAAATCTAATATAATAATCCTTCATGAATATTTTATGGTTCCTAAGTCACTACCATAGCCCTGGTGGTGCAGTGGTTAAGAGCTCTGCAGCTAACCAAAAGGTCGGCAGTTGGAATCCACCAGCCACTCCTTAGAAACCCTACGGGGCAGTTCTACTCTGTCCTATAGGGTTGCTATTAGTCGGAATCCACTCGACGGCAACGGGTTTTTTTTTTTTTTTTTTAAGTCATTACCAGCAACATCTAACCATATTTACTATTCCAAAAAAAGCAAATATCTGTCAGATAATATTTTAAAAATTATTATCCTTAATTGTTACCCAAGAAAACACTAACAGATAAATGCTTGCATAAACCAATGCTTACCTCCTGGATATTTCATTTGTAAATTCAAAGTTATGTTATAGTCATTCGTTGCATGGATTTTAAAGAGTTGTGGTAAGCTAAGGAACAGTGAGAGGAGAAAATAAAAGAAAGGCAACAAATCCGTTATTTTATAGCACTAAGCATAATAATGTCTACAAAATTACACCACCTACACCTCAAAATATATTGGCCAATTATGCCATTTCTATAGGAATCTTGGTATAATAGCATTCAATGAGAATTACAATGATAAAGCCTGGGGAAAATAAAAGTATTCTTTTTTCTTTTCTGTCATAGTTTATAGCAGATACGTTTTTAGCAAGCTTCATTCCCTTCTATGACAAGTCATGAGGGAATAAAGCTCTTTTTTTTGCCCTCCACCTTCAGACACAGTACTTGAAATGCTATTCATTCTGTCCTACATTCCAAAAAGTCTTTGAGCCTTAAAGAAGTCAACATAAAGAAAGGCATCTTCTTTCCATAATTGGTCTCTTCAAGTTCTCATGAATAGAGATGAAGCAATAGCAAAGCTTTCAGAGAGCACTTGTATAGAACAGAAATCACATCATCTGTACTCTAGCTCAGGAGGATGAGTGCTTTAACCTTGAGACATGCTTTTATTTTGACTCTATGTGGATGAACCGCTCTTGGAAAAGAACTACTACAAAAGAAATAGGCAAACAGCCCATGTCATATTCATTCACTGTTGATGTATATATAAGGGTATCCACATTGATTGTACTCTGTCTTTAAATGAGAGAGCATCATCAAAGATAAGTGTTCTGGAATTCCCATTCTTCACAATGTTATCCATAATTTTTTATGATCCACACAGCTGACTGCCTTTGCATAGTCAATAAAACACAGGTAAACACCTTTCTGGTATTCACTGCTTTCAGCCAAGATCCATCTGACATCAACAATGATGTCCTTCATTCCACGTGCTCTTTTGAATCTGGCTTGAATTTCTGGAGGTTCCCTGTGGATGTACTGCTGCAACCATTTTTTAATTACCTTAATCAAAATTACACTTGTGTGTGATATTAATGATATTGCTGAATCATTTCCACATTCTGTTGGATAGCCTTTCTTTGGAATGGGCACAAATATGGATCTCTTCAGTCCATTGGCAAGGTAGCTGTCTTTCAAATTTCCTGGCATAGATAAGTGAGTGTTTCCAGCATTGCATCTATTTGATGAAACATCTCAATTGATATTCCATCAATTCCTGGAGCCTGATTTTTCACCAATGCCTTCAGTGCAGCTTGGACTTCTTCCTACTATTGACTATGCAAAAGCATTTGACTGGTGGATCATAACACATTATGGATAACATTGTGAAGAATGGGAATTCCAGAACACTTAATTGTGTTCATGTGGAAGCTGTACATAGACCAAAAGGCAGTCATTTGAACAGAACAAGGCTATATCACATGGTTTAAAATCAGGAAAGGTGTGAGTCAGGGTTGTATCCTTTCACCATACCTCTTCAATTTGTATGCTGAGCAAATAATCCCAGAAACTGGACTATATGAAGAAGACTGCAGCATCAGGATTGGAAGAAGACTCCTTTACAACCTGCATTATGCAGATGACACAACCTTGCTTGCTGAAAGTGAAGAGGACTTGAAGCACTTACTGATGAAAACAGAAGACTACAGTCTTCAGTATGGATTACACCTCAACATAAAGAAAACAAAAATTCTCACAAGTAGACCAATCAGCAACATCATGACAAATGGAGAAAAGACTGACGTCAAGGATTTCATTTTACTTGGATCCACCATCAAAGCCCATGGAAGCAACAGTCAAGAAATCAAACAACGTATTGCATTGGGAAAATCTGCTGCAAAAGACATCTTTAAAGTGTTAAAAAGCAAAGATGTCACTTTGAGGGCAAAGGTGCTCCTGACCCAAGTCATGGTATTTTCAATTAAGTGATATGCATATGAAAGCTGGACAATGAATAAGGAAGGCAGAAGAAGAATCGATGCCTTTGAATTATGGTGTTGGCAAAGAATATTCAATATAGCATGGACTGCCACAAGAACGAACAAATCTGTCTTGGAAGAAGTACAGCCAGAATGTTCCTTGGAAGTGAGAATGGCGAGACTTCGTCTCGCATACTTTGGACATGTTTTCAGGAGGGACCAGTCTCTGGAGAGGCACATCATGTTTGGTAAAGTAGAGGGTCAGTGAAAAAGAGGAAGACCCTCAGAGAGATGGATTGACACAGTGGCTACAACAATGCTCAGACATAGCAATGGATGTGAGGATGGTGCAGGACCGGACAGTGTTTTCTTCTGTTGTACACAGGGTCCGTATGAGTTGGAAGGGATTCAACGGCGCCTAACAACAATAATCATCAAAGAAGATCCAAATCAACTGCATTTCACCTAGCAAATATTCATTCAAAATATTAAAGTGAAATGTCAGAGCCACCATCAACTGTATGCAGCCTTTTGTTGTTGTCAGATGTGGTCAAGTCATTTCCAACTCATAGGACCCTGTATTACAACAGAATGAGACATTGCACCGTCCTCACAAGTAAGCATGCATCTTTATAGGTCGATTTTAATGATAAATTTGTTTATAAATTATATAAATCCTGTTAAAAAGTAATCAAAACTCAAAGAAATTAAAATATAAGGTTTATTCTGAGCGGTTATTCTATATGCATATGGGGAGACCATTCCGATTCTAAAAAAAAGCAAATGGCTCAAAGTAGGCTAGTTACAATGAAGTTCATAAAGAAAAGCTGGAGAAGAATAGAGATCAGCCATTGACTGACAATCTTAATGTGGTTGATTGAACCCTGCCTCCCCCTTTTACTGTGATCTGTTGACATCAGATTACTTGGTGGTTTTAGGTCTAGCTGCTAAAAATTTGGCCCTTTACCCACTTGCAGCCATGAGGCCTTTTGAAACTTCAGTAAGCCCACTGTGTTTTTTATGAAATTCCGAGGTAATGGTTTTGTTATTTACTGCCATTTTCTAGGAGGAAAAAAACAATTTTGCATTGCTCTAGAGCAGCTGCTGGAGGAAATAAAAAGTCAATGCTTCTGCAGTTTGAGTCAGGCTTTTTAAGGGTAATATTTAGTTTCATGGCTAAGAAAAAACCTTAAAATCAAAATAAGATGTCTGTTATTAATTTTTCTCTGACAGCCCTCTCTACCCTACAATCACCCAGGAAATAGAAACAGCCAATTTCAGTTTCAAACTCTTTAGAGTCATCATCTGTACAGAGTTATTCCTCCAAATTCCTCACTCAGCCTTCCATATATGGTGAGGAAAAGCAGTTTTCCTGCAATGGATGCTTTACTTCAGTATTAGTGCCCCTTAAGAATTGGATTCTATTTTTGTTTCAGTCAGGAAACGCTAAGTTATACTGCAGTGATAGAGTAGTTCCCAAATTGCAGGGAATGAATGTATTACAGGATAATTTCTCACTCATATGTCCATTGTGAGTCGAGTTGGTTCTTTGCTCTGATTGTCCTTACTTTGGATGTAGGCTGACTCACTCTCAGGAAAATCTCTATCCCCAGTGGCAGAGGTAACAAGCTTCAACAAGACCCTCACGTAATTCATATGAGCATTAAAGTTTGGGAAGCACTGGGCTAGGGTAGGGGATCTCAAATTTTATCATGTGATCTCCTTACAGACACTCCTCCTTTACTCAGTGTGCGCCATTTTTTTCCTGCTAAGATGATGACTGATATACCACCCAACTAAGGTGGAGCCAGGAAATGCAATTCTACCTACTGCCTAGAAAGTGGAGAGCCATAAATATCTGACTGACAGCACTAATAACCACTAGAATGTTCTGTTCTTTAAAGCCCTAGTTGCACTGAAGGCGATTCTGTCAAGTTAGAACATGTCTTTATCTATAGTGAGATTTGCCAAACCATGCATAAAAATAAAGGCAGGGCAGACTCGCAAATTCATTTCCTGAATTGAGCTTACGTTCGTATAGGTTTTTAAGAGAAGTATCACATGGTAATGATCTCTACATTTTGGTGTGTGTAGTGTGTGCATATGTACCAAGTCTTCCAAACTCTATCATGATTGGTTTCCTTATAAATTCAGCAGTCTTTGCGTTCCTATTGCCCTCTGGACTCTGTTTGACTGCATGCTCAACGCATGTCTATTAGCGTGTCCTTCTGCAACCTAAAAAAAAAAAAAAAAATCTTTTCCTATAGGCCAATTTAAATTCCTAAGTGAAAGAATTTAGTAAGTCCAATAAGTCACCATTTTCACTACTTGGACAGAGATATTTTTACAATGTTTTTCCATTAGTTGCTGTCCAGTATGCAGATGGACTGTCCTTGAGTCTCATGTCCTGCCCTGGTCCAATTAGCTATAACTCAGAGGGCCACTGAAATACGGCACAGCCCTCTGTGGTTAAAGAATCACCTAGAACAGACAGATGAGGATCTGCTTATAAGGGGCATCCATCCTAAGGCTTGTCCTAATGCTATAACCAGATCTCAGTTATAAACCAACAAAGAAACATTGCCAAGAGTCAGTTACAGCTGACATGTTTTGTAGAAAGAAAACAAACTATGAGAACTAGAGAGATGAGTACAAGACAGAGAGAAAGAGAGAGAGAAATAGGAAAACCAGAAGGCTCTAACACAGTTGGAATGCTTAACTAGTAATTCTCCAATCTGGTCTCTGGGTCAGCAACATCAGCATTGCTTGGAGAGCCTCTAAGAAATGCAAATTCTTGGGCCTCACCTCAAATGTTGTTGTTAGATGATATCAAGTAGCTTCTGACTCACAGAGACCCTACGTACAACAGACTGAAACGCTGCCCAGTCCTGCGCCATCCTTATGATCGTTGTTATGCTTGAGCCCATTGTTGCAGCCACTGTGTCAATCCAAATCATTGAGGGTCTTCTTCTTTTTCGCTGACTCTCTACTTTACCAAGCTGATGTGATTCTCCAGGGACTGGTCCCTCCTGATAACATGTCCAAAGTATGTGAGACGAAATCTCGCCATCCTGGCTTCTAAAGAGCATTCTGGCAGTAACCTCAGATTTACAGGACCAGAAATCCGAGAGATGGGATTCAGAAATCTGTTTTTTAATATGTTCATCAGCTGATTTTGATGCATGCTAAAATTTGAGAACCCCGCCCTAGTTCAGTGCTTCTCAAACTTCAATGAGCATGTGGAACACTGATGGTTTTGTTAAAAATGAATAGTCTGATTCAGTAGGTCTGGAATGGGTCCTAGCATCTGCTGTATAACCAGCTCCCACGCAATGCTGACGCTGCAGATCCCCAGACCACACTTTGAACAGCAAGGCTAAATTGCCAACTCCTTCAGAATAGAGAATCCCTTCGTCATTTTTAGCCATTGCTCGGAATATGTAGTTTCCTGGTATTATTCGATCACCTGTGCACAAACACATTTGCAGCAGAAGAAGATTTGGAACACCCTCTAAAAGGAGTCTTTGGATCCAGATCACTACGCTGCTCTGACTCAATCTGGCTAATCTACAGCAACAACCTTCTCCTCTTGATTCTCTAGTACCTGAAGACCTTATCACTAACATCTCTGACCTTCTTAGCTTCAAGTAGCCACCTCTTCTACACATCTCTTAGTCTGTGTTCTTTAGAGGAGCAAAACCAATGCTAGAGAGAGAGACAGAGATAGAGATAAAGAGATCGAGATAGAGATTGAGACAGAGATACATAAACCCGTTGCCATCAAGTTGATTCCAACTCACAGCAACACTATATACAGAGTAGAACTGCCCCACAGGGTTTCCAAGGAGCACCTGGTGGATTTGAACTGCCGAACTTTTGGTTAGCAGCCAAGCTCAACCACTGCACCACCAGGGCTGTATATGCATATATACACACATATCTCTCTCTCTATATATATATATATACCTCTCTGTCTCTCTCTCTCTATATATATATATAAAAGAGCAAGAACACGTAGTTTGTTAAAGTTAAAGCAAAGAGATTTCTTGGATACCGAGAGACAGTTCGGGGACACACATGATCTCACAATGTAAAATGAGCGCTCCTAGGAACTGAAGGTGAACAGGCATATTTATACAGTGAAGTCAGGAATTTACAATACAGTTTTTTTCTGATTGGTTTGCAAGCGTTTAGGGAAGTAAGAGGTGGGATAACTTGAAGCAGGGATCTTAATATGATTGGTTTGAAATATATGTGTGTGCTTCTGAGATTGGTTACATGGGATAATTGCAGAAGTATGTGACAGAAGGGGTTTACAGGGTGGTCGCAAAACAATCACAGGACGTTCTTTTCCTGAGAACATCCTGTTAAAACAGTACCTTTAGCAAACATTTTCTGAGAGTTGCTAGTATAGGGGATTTTGATAAGGCCCTTCGTCTAGACCCCTCTCTGGACTATTGTTTTCACATCCTTAGCTTAACCACAGAGAAAAACATTTCCTTAACTGCATGACTGAGCCATTCAAAGGTTGATGTTGCTGGGAAACAAGCAGAAGTTAGGGTTTCTATTAAAACGTAGTTGGCGCTCAGACCGAAGCCAACCTTTCCACTCATGTCAGGTGCCTCAGCTTTGGAGCTTTCTCTCTCTCTTTCTCTCTCGCACACACATACACGGACAAAGAGAGAGAGACTTTGATTTACTTCAAGGAAACGGCTCATGCAATTGTAGCAGCTGGCAAGTCACAAATCCAGAGGTGAGGCAGCAGGCTGGAGACCTCTGCTGGCTCGTAAGGTTGCAGAGGCTGGCTAATCCAAAATCTTCAGGTCAGGTAACAGGCCAGAGACTTCTGCAGGCTTATGTTCCAGGAACCAGAGGTCAGGAAAAGAGAAGAGTGCAGGGCTGAAAGCCAGCGAGCTTTGCCAGAACATCCATTTATATTCTGGAGGTAAGCCACAACCCCCCAAAAAATCTCCCCTTTCAATTGATTGGATGATCACATTAGATCCCATCATGGAAGGTGATTACTTCAGAAAGATCTGGCGATCTGCTCCTGTAAAAATTACAGCCTAGAAAACTCTATGGGGCAGCTCTACTCTGTCACATGGGGTCACTATGAATCAAAATTGACTTGATGGAACCAAACAGCAATAACATGAAAAAGCAACCAGTGCAATGTCTGTCAAGCCACTGAGGATCATAGTCTAGCCAAATTGGCACGTAACATTACCCATCACAATCCACTAGCTCCAAATTCAAACTTCCAGGCTGATGACAACATCCTGGTGTTTCCCCTCCATTGGGTTGGCACCTGGTTACCCAGACTGCTAAAGCTGTGCTCCCGGTGGGCACTCCCTGCTGCCTCCACCTGCCACGAGGTAATTACCATCTCACACTCTCAACTTCCCTCCTCCTCTAACCTCTGAGTTTTTGTAGAAAATGCCTAGGGAAAACGGTGAGGCAGCTTAAGTTGATCTTTGGACAACGACAGTTTCCTTCTCCCTCCCTAATACCATGTTTAGTGCTTCTGTTCTCTCTCTGAGTTTGTGGCATAGTGTCTGGGGTCTTAAAGACTTTCTTCTCCCTTATTGATTGCTCTGCCTTCTTCGTAGATGACTAGAGTGCATCACAGCAATGTTTACATGGATGTGGTCTCAGAACTAACCCTTTCTCCTCTCAGACCTCCTTCAGAATTCCAGTTCCTTCAAAATCCTTCAGCATCCTTCCTTAAACCACAGGTATTATTCTAAATCGCTGTTTAATAAATTCTCAGTAAGGTGATAAGAATTGACAATAATTTATTGTACTACCCCATCTGGAAAAGATCTCTTCAAAATGTTAAAAAGCCAAGATGTCACCTTGAAGACTAAGGTGCACCTGACCCAAGCCATGGTGTTTTCAATCGCCTCATATGCATGCGAAAGCGGGACGATGAATAAGGAAGACCAAAGAAGAATTGACTCCTTTGAATTGTGGTGTTGGTGAAGAATATTCAAGATATCATGGACTGCCAAAAGAGCAAACAAATCTGTCTTGGAAGAAGTACAACCAGGATGCTCCTTAGAAGCAAGGATGGAGAGATTAAGTCTCACATACTTTGGGCATGCTATCAAGAGGGATCAGTCCCTGCAGAAGGACATTATGCTTGGTAAAGTAGAGGGTCAGTGAAAAAGAGGAAGACCTTCCACAAGATGGTTGACACGGTGACTGCAACAATGGGCTCGAGCATAACAACGATTGTGAGGATGGCACAGGACCAGGCAGTGCTTCGTTGTGTTGCACATAGGGTCGCTATGACTCGGAACCAACTTGACAGCACCTAACAACAACAACCCCATCTGGGGAGATTTATAATTTAATGAAAATCATCTGTAAGTGGCAAGAATCATTCAGAATCGCCTGGAGTGCTTGTTAAAAATGCAGACTCTCAGGCCTGCCTCAAACCCAGTCTATTGAAATATCTGGTGGTGGGGCATAGTATTCCCATGTGACAATGCCTTCCTGACATTTCTCAGGAAATTTGTATGTTTTCCCAATCCTGAAACAACACCCTTTTCCCACCCAGTCAGCCTTATCTTTCCAGGAGTCCAGAGTTCTGTAGTTATTTGTTAACCACAGATCTGGGGTATTAACATCTCTCAATGAACTCCTGTGCCTCCAAGGTGTCCCCAGAAGGAGAGTGTTTTCAGGAGGAAGGTGGGATGAGAGCGGCAGTGCTGTCCCCACAGGCAGCCAGGAGGTATGTGCTGAAGGAGACTAGACTGTCTACTGCTTTGCATCAGTAAAATTCAGCTCATACCTTTGCTGTAAACACGGATACTGCATTTTTTACAGCAGATGTCAGAACGTTTCCAGATTTCTGAAGTGATGGCTCTTCAAGCTTGTGCTTTGGGAGTCGTGGTCATAAACACAGAAAAACAGGCGCATAAACAGTAGTTTAGGCCTCTTGCTCGCTTTTACTCTACCTTAATTGACTTAACCAAACAAATGATTTATGTTTATGGAAAGTGGAATTTCACCATGAAAAATGACGTTAAAAAGGATCCAAGAGAATGCATTAAATAAACTAACTTTACGTGAAACACATCACGGAACATTTTAATTTCAAAATCTTATGTTTGAAAGTGTGTGAGTTTTTCTATACACAATTTATGGTAAAATAAGCAGTATAATGTCAGTTAAATTATATTAATTACTATAATTCCCTAATTACAGAGGCAGTTAAAAGAAATAGATGGTCTATGAAAAAGACTAATTACATATTTCCATGTCTAATCTGTCAGTTAGTCTGGTTCTTACAGCAGACCTGAGTCATTAACTCAGTTTCAGGTCATACTGCATCTTTCAATCCTGAAAGCATACTTACTGAAAAGTACTTTCAATACTTTATTCTATTGGAAGGAATGAATCTCTGCAAATGATGGTTGTGTGTACCTGGAGCTTCCAAATTAAAAACTTGTGCTATCTGCGTGTAAATTTATTTTTACTACTGAATATCCTAGTCTCCTGCCTTTTATGGAGAACAGAACTTCACCCAGCTTTAGTACCGTGTGTCTAGGGCCCACCCCATGCCTGATGCCTAGATGATGTTCAGGAACTACGTGGTGAATGAAAGAGTTCCTCAGAGTCAAATGCCCATATACTTTGCTCAGGATTCTGGGAAAGTGTTTATGATTTCCTTGGTAACCATTCTAGTATCTCATAGCTCCTACCTATGGGAAAATTCTTCCATGTTTATGACTTAACTCACTCCCCTAGTGACAGAACATTGTTTGTCCTTGCTTTGGCTAAATATCACACATCCTTCAGTATATCCTCAAAATATTTCAGTCAGGCCCAGGATGGAGGGATCAGTTGTTCAAGCACAAATAGGTTAGCACTATACCATACCCTACCCATCGTCAACGAGCCAATTCTGACTCATAGCGATCCTACAGCACAGAGTAGAACTGTCCCATAGGGTTTCCAAGGAGCGGCTGGTGGAGTCAAACTGCCGACCTTTTGGTTAGCAGCCGTAGCACTTAACCACTGCGCCACAAGGGCTCCGAGTTAGCACTAGGCAGAGCTATAATCTAGGGCACTATTGAAGGCTGAGTTGGAATCCAACAGGAGCTGAGACAGCATGGGACAGTTTTCATATATACTCAGAATCACATTTATCTGGAAAGCAATCATAAGCAGACCATCATAAGCAGACCTTTTTATTTTTTCCTTTTTTTAAAAAAAGGTTATAATTTATATACAGTAAAATTTACCCTTTTAAATATTTTACAGTTCTACGAGTTTTCACTAACATACCCAGTCACATAATTACTACCTCAATCAATATATATAACAGTTCCTTCACTCAAAGAAACACCCTTTGTGATCAACCCCTTCCCAAACCCCAGTCCTTGGCAACCACGGGTCAGTTTTATTTCCCAATAGTTTTAACTTTGCAAGAATATCATATAAATGAAATCACAATACATCATCTCTTAACTCGGCTTCTTTCACTTAGCATGATGCATTTAAGACCTATCCATGTTGCTGGGTGTATCAGTAGTTCGTGTACTGCTGAGTGGTATTACTTTATATGTATGTACCAAAGTTTGTTTATCCATTTTCAAGCTGAAGGACATTTGCTTGGTTTCCAGTTTGGGGCAATTATGAATAAAGCTACTATAAATATCTGCACACAGATTTCTATATGAGCATAGGTTTTTATTTCACTTGGATAAATACCTAGGTGTAAGATTGCTGGATCTAATGATAAGTGTATATTTAATATGATTATAGTCTACCCAATTGTTTTCCAAAATGACTGTAGCATTTCACATTCCTTCCAGCAAGCACTTGATGAAGTCAGTCTTTTTAACTGTAGACATTTTAGTAGGCAGCTAGTGGTATCTCATTCATGGTGGTTTGGTTTTTCATTTCCCTAAGAACTAAACGTGTTGAGCATTTTGTCATGTGTTTATTTGATGTTTATATATATTCTCAGGGAAGCATTTGTTTAAATCTTTTGTCCATTTATTACTTTTTTCTTGTTTTATTATTGTTCAATTTTGAGAGGTTTTTAAAAGTATATTCTGCATACAGGTTTGTTCTCAGATGTGATTTGCAAATATACTCTCCCAGTCTACAGCTTTTCATTCTCTTAACAGTGTCTTTCAAAGAGATGTTCTTAATTTTGACGAAATCTAGTTTATCATTTTTTCTTTTATGTATCATACTTTTTGTGTCATATCTAAGAAACTGCTGCCTAACCCAAGGTCACAGAGGTTTTCTCTTAGAAATTTTATATTTTTAAATTTTATATTTAGGTCTATGATCATTCTGAGTAATATCTGTGTGGAATGCATATATGGATCAAATTTATTATTAGTATTATTATTTTGCACATGTATATCCAAATTTTCCAGTACCATTTGTTGAAAAGACGGTCCCTTGTCCATTGAATTCCTTTTGTAACTTGTCAAAAATCAACTAACCATTTATGTATGGGTCTATGTAATAAGTTAGTACGAGTCCTCCAAATTTGTTATTCTTTTTCAAAATTATTTAGGGTATTCTAGGTTCTTTGCCTTTCCATGTGAATTTTAGAATCATAGTAGCAAGTTTTTACCATTTTACTTTTGCCTCAGAGATTTTCAGTGTGTACATTAAAAATACTTGGAAAAATTACTTTATCAACATGAAATCTGTTTATGGAAAACTGTTCCTACATTCTCTGAAGGATGTAATTACACTTATGATAACGTATATGTGAGTAGTTGATCTTGATGAATCTTGAAATAAGGAGTAAGAATCTATGCCAAAATAAAAACAAAAACAAAACCCTGAAGTAGTCATGAGTAAACATTTTTATACTATTAAAGATTATTAGAACCAACAACACTATGTCTGTTAATGGCTGATTCTATACTTGTTAGACAGTTTCTTGATGTACATGATGACATTGAGGTCAATTTTCTTCTGATTCAAGCTCACACTCCTATCTTTGTCTTGTAAAGGAGAAATTCATGAGGCCCACTTGACCAAAGTAAAAATGACTAAACTAAAAACGACTAAACCCAGGCCCCTGCTATATTCAGCAGAATTAGATTAGATTGGACCTTTTACAGTGCCTGGCCTTTGGGCTCTTCATGTGGCTAGCAATCATGGGTAACTAAGGAGATATCTTCTCTGCAGTCAAGCCAGGATGTAGAAGGAATGCACCCCAAGGAGGAGGTCTTGACGCAAATGCATTTGTGTAAGATGGCCTCAAGAAATATTCCCTCCATGACAAGGATGTAGAAACAATGTCTCAGGAAAAAGACTTTGGTGCCATCCCATTATCTGAATCTCCCAGTCAACTAGAAATATTTTGCTTTTCTAAGTAAGGGGTCTTGGCACCAACGCTTACTGCAAGCCCTAGTAAAGACAACCTTAAGAAATGTTTTACATCAAGTAAGATGTTTTTATGATCAATTCTGAAAAATTTGTATCATAAGCATTTTTGTGACTATGATTGTAATCTCTGTGCATGCACAAACTCCTGAAATTAACCCCTGTAACCAATTCTTGTCACTCATGTGTATACATGTATCCAATGGGAGCCCCTTCCCTGCTTCATTTAACCCTCCCTTTTGTGACCACAACTGAAGAGTAATCTATCAGTGACTTTGTTGTAACTTCCTGCTTTAGCCCTATATGTGTCCTTACCTGAGACCCTTTCTCTGGAGTTCAGTAGCTTTCACTTCTGTGAGCTGGTGATTTCCTCATTTAGTGGATCTTTAATGCTGAATAAATCCTCTGAATTTTCATTTTAAATTCTGAGTGGTTTACCGCACGGACAGTCTTCTAGTACTTATATGTACTCACATTCTCCTTGTTTAATGCATGAGGATGATTTCTTCAGGTATTTTATGTTATCTGGAGAAATATAAGAATTGGTAAGTACTACTCATGCTCATAATTACCTTACTTGGATGTGCATGAATAACGAAAGCAACTTTTTCATGTCATAGGCAAAAAAATGCATCTCTGGACATGAATTTAAAGCAGGATTCCTCTGCTGTCTGCATGTTAGAATCCCTTGAGGACATTCTTAAAAGCTTGCTGTCTACCCTGCTCTCCAAAAGAAATACAGCATAATTTCTGGGGATGGAATTCAGGCAACACAATTTTTAACCACTTCTCCATGTGACTGCAATCAGCAGTCAAGGCTGAGAATTATTGCTCCAAAAAGACCCAGAAAGATAATCTTCATAATGATCAGAATGTTAAATGCTATATTTGCTGACATTTAAGACCTTTACTTTTTCAAATTTACCTTTCAAAAGAAGTTTTTCTCTTTAAAAAATGAAGATGCAATTTAAGTAACCAAGCACTAAGAATTGAAAGAATAAGGGAATATACTCAATTTACATTAAAGCGAGGGTACATTTTCCTCCCTTAGTTGAGCATTGATTTTTTAATTCTTGACTAAAAGAACAAAAAACTTTAATAAGTAACACAAATAATTATTTTAGGGAAAACTTTCTCTAAAAAATAAGCATGTCTGTTGTCGTGGGGTTGTTAACCAATGTCATAAAACAATATGTGTACTATTGTTTCATGAGAAACTATTTGTTCTGTAAGCCTTCACCTGAAGTACAATAAATAGATAAAAAATAAGCAGGTCTGAGTAATTCGTAGATTATAAATAACTTCAAATTTTTTTATTGGTCAAAGTTTCTAAATTTTAGTTAAAACTCAAAACATTTCAGCAATTTATCATTGCCTGTGACCCTAATACTCCCCAGCATATTTTCTCCTTTTCAAAATGGGCAACTGAGAGCTTGACATAACTAATGCCCTGATGAACCTATAAGGTTTTTTTTTTCTTTTTTCTTTGCATTCTCCTTTCTGCATACTTTGTTAATGACTTTCTTTTGCTCTGTCCGGCCACCTGTGGCTTACGACCCCCCACAGGATGATTACAGCCCAGATGTCAGGTACTACATCTTTAGCCTGATAAGGAAATGTCCAGCATGCATCTCTTTAGTATGATAAAGAGTCTCTTGTAATTACCTTATAATAAATAACAACACTTCTAACCTTTGTAAAAATCACATATAAGCTCTAAATGTAAAAATGCCTTTTGGGACTCCATAGAGACAGTCTGCGTTGCTGTCAGATCCCCGGTGGTGGTCACCTCCTAAATAAAACTTTCTCACTCTTTCCGAATTAGAGTACATTTCATTGACTCAACTGCTCCAGGGCATGGACCCTATTCAGATAACACTGCCCCTCAGATTTTGGAGTTAAATCTCAATGCAGGCAAACTGCCTTGTTTCTTAAAGCTAATGAAAGCAGATCCTAATATATTTTTTGAAGTAAAATTCCTTCAGAGCTCCTTATTCAGGACTCTAAAATTGAGTGTCGGCATAGATTATCTTTCTTCAGCAGACATAACATACTTTCCCCATCTCCATCCCATCTTGCCCTCCACTATGGCAAAGATTTCTTTTACCTAAATCATCAAGAAATATTATTTTATTTACCACCTTCATTATATTCATTTTCCTTTCAGTTTTCTCAGTGGAAGAGGTTGGGTTCATTTACATACAATCACTTATGTTAGAGTCCCTGAGTAGGTAACTTTTCTTAGCAATATTCTATGTCTTCAATCAATAAACTGGCCTGGGTAATAATTAGCCGTTTGCCTGGTACATGGTAAACATTCTGTAAATATTTGTTGACTGGGTGGATAGCGGAATGAATGACCATTTAGGATGTCCTTCAGACTGGGATTCTGACTGCAAATATAAGCTATTCATTGTTTGTAGAAAGAAACAGTTGAAGGGAAATTTGCTAATTATCTTAGTGTTCAATATACACCAAAACAAAGTGTCATGAACTTTATTTATCTGACAAACTAAAAGGACTATCACTTGCTCTTCCTTCTAGTACTAATTGTATATTTACAATTTAGGCCAAAACCTGGATACCTAGATTCTGCCCGTGTGCAACCTTTGCCCAAAACACTGAAGGACAAATAAACAGATGTTTGGCTGGGTTATTCCACACTGTTGGAAATTATGGCAATAGTAAACTTAGACTTGTTTTTTCTTTATTTAAAGTTAGTTGATGAAAATGCCATGAGGTTATCTAAATATTTCATTGCATATTTTTTCTCAGAAAGGAAAAGAAATGCATTATGAAGTTGAGCAGTTAGAGACTTTTCTAACTCAGGTAAAATGTCAATTGTAATCTGAAAATGGTTTGACTGGGTCTCACTTAATTTTTATATCAAATCGAGTTAGATTGGGATTGGAATGGTGAATAAAATTGACTGCTAGAATCATAGTTCCAATAAATATTTTACTGAGCCCTGTAAAATAACGTATTATCAACAATTTCTACAACACTTCCTAGAATACTGCCCCAATAGTTCCTGCTTTGCTGTCAAATTGTTTCTTGTTTAGTTGAAATAAATGCATATAAATACACTAACACAGAGACTACGGTGTAGTGACTAAGATAATTAAGAATGAGAATTCTGGAATCGAATTACTTAGATTCAGATTTTGGTTCTTCACTTTCCTAATTAAACAGGTGACTTGGAGAATACCACTTAATCTCTTCATGCCTCAGTTTCCTCTTCTGTAAAGTGGAAGTAAAATGATAGCATCAACATTATGGTACTGTTAGAATTACATAATGTAATTAATGGTTCTGGCACATAATACTTACTATTTTTTAGATCTTTAATCATTATGGATAAAGAAGTCTTTCTCGGGAAATTTTCTTTGAGAAATTGGGACTCTAACATTAACCTCTGGACATTGTGCTTGTATGTTTTTATCAGAAGATTAATTAGCAGTAATCTCCCCCTGCATTCTGAATAGGACAACTGCCTGCCATAAATAATTGTAACTCAAATATGATTTTTCTTAGAAAAATTTTTACTATCACTTCTTCATAGGTATTGTAATATTCCCTTTCCACTTCTCCTTTTGCCTATATATATGACTTTTCCTACACCAATACACTCACATCCTGACCCCCTTCCCTTTCTTTTCTCCCTTCAACTTCTTAGTCCTGGATTTCATTTTATCTCTTTCTGCATCCTGAAATGTCTGGCTTGTCTTCATTATAAACAAGGATGGCTTAAGTACTTACTACATGACAAGTACTGTATTATGCCCTAAAGATACAGGTATATTAGAGATAAACAGAAAAATAGATGACAGATATATAGATAACTCCCTTGGCATCGAGCTGATTCCTACTCATAGGGACCCTATAGGATGGAGTAGAACTGCTCCATAGGGTTTCCAAGGCTGTAAACTTTACGGAAACAGCCAGCTACATCTTTCTCCGGTAAAGCAGCTGGTCTGTTCCAACTGCCAACCTTTCCTGTTAGCAGCCGAGCCCTTAACCACTGCAGCTCCAGGTCTCCATAGATAGACAGACAGATAGATAAAAAGATAGACCAAAAGTTGTTGACATGATGGAAAATGGACTGAGATTTTTGGGATTATTTCTGTATTGATTGTCAGGAGACCTGGATACTTTCTTTAATTTTGCAGTTGTCCCACTCAATTGCCTTAGGTAAGTGAACCAACTCTTTTATGCCTCAGTTTAATATTCTGAATATAATTAGTTGAACTACTTCAATACAATTTTTCACTTTTGGGTATATATAATTTATCTCTGACCGTAACATTTTACCATGTTGAAACATATCTCTCTAGTTTTTGGAAACTTCTTTTTGGTTAAGCATAAGTGTAAGATTATGTTAATTCAAGCTAGATTTAGTTGGTCAGAATGTATGTTCTTCACCAGGCTATTTTTTGTATCTTCATGATTTACTTCCTTATAAACTGAAAAGCTTTTACCTTGATGTCTTTTCTTGATTATTTGGCCAAAATTCCACCTCTGAACTCTAACTTGTACTTAATAGATAGCTAACTCTTATTTGAAGATAACCTAATATCTAATATCAATCATTCCCTTTCCAAGAGCAATGCATGCAAAGAATTATAAAATAAATACTAAAAATTATAAGACCTGATTCCTGCCCTCAAGGAGCTTTCATTTACAATGGAGGGGAATAGAAGCATAAAAGTTAGCTAAGAACACCAGGTGGAGTGTTATAGACTAACAATTCTGACCCAGATCAGGGACAGGCAAGATCCTCTATTGCTCAAGAGGCCACCCATCCTGGTTTCCCCAGGATAATTGCAGTTTGTGTCTATATCCAGATTTCGGCATTCCCTTTCACTGTAGGTTTCTAGGTGGCAATGTTTGGATAATAAAAGATCACTGGAGAGAACTTCATATTGGGGTGAGGGATGAACTGTACTCTATTCTTGTTAATCAGAAAAGAGGACAGAGAAGAAACATTATGAGGCAGATAAAAGAATGTGAATAAACTTTGGCTTATTCTGTACATACGCTCGTTTGATTTTCTTCTCTCCATTCAGTCAAGCCTGTTGGCATTTGGCATCAATGATCTCAGAACTGGCCTGTCATCTGTAATTGTGTTAAGAATTTGTTCCCCAGATTTATGAAAAGATGAGATAGAATGCCACAAAAAACAGTATTTGGTCTCGCTGGAGTCTCGTTTTCAGAGGTAACGTGACATACGGTTGGAAACACAATTTGGAAGAAAAAGCTCCAGATTCAAATTCTTTTTCTGCCATTTATTGGCTCTGTGACCTTGAGCAAATTACTTCGGTTGTTGTTTTTTTTTTTTAAATCTTTAAACTGAGACAGATCTCATGCAACTGAATGATGAAATGAGATGGAGTATAAGAAAACAATAGAATGTTTGGCAAATAGTAGATAATCAGTCAAAATTAGTCAACTCTAAATACGATACAGCATGCCCAGTTTCTGAAATACAAGCAGTTCTATGAACTTGTCAGTAAAATCATAGCAGAGAAAGCAGCCCTACACTTGACAGGCACTCTGCTGGACAAGAGATAATGCAGGCTAGGTAATTTCATCTCCAATACCAGAGGAAGAAATTTAGGGACTTGCTTCACTTGTATTCGTGTCCTACGCATATGCTTCTAGGTCTATGTTGGTACCCCTTAGAAGGAGTTTAAGTCATTATCACTGAAAAAAGTACAAAAAAAAGTAAAAACAGAAACGAAGTAGTTCCACAACCTCTCTCAAATTTATGCCTGCATTAAGAAATTCGAACTTCTTCTGGAAGCCTTGAACTGCCTTGATGATTCTTAGTCTCCAGAGTTCCCTCCTGGCATTAGATCTGTGGCAGCATGAGAGTACGAAATTCTCCACATAAGGCACCACGAACTTAGTCATTCTATTGCCTCCAGATCCACCTCTGTTAATAGACTTGTTATGAATAAATAACTTTTTTCCAAAATCTCTGCATGTTTACTCCCTCGAAGACTCATCCCCTTGATTCTTTCATGTTCTGATTCATAGCTGTCCTTTCCTATTTTGGAAAAATGCAGTCATATTTGAAAACAGATCTAAGGTTATATTCTGTTAAGGACATGGCTACTCTCTGCTCTCTAATTTGGTATTTTAAAGCAAATATTCTCCCCTACATAATAATTAGGATTTATATGTTCCCTTGAAGTTGTAGAGAGGGTATTTGCAGAAAAGATTCTAAGCAAACATCTAGGCCATAAAGAATTTTGCACCTCATGATGACAGACAGGACTGCAGCGTAATCCTCCCAGGTAACAAACTGAGAAGTCAAAGACCTGGACTCAAGCAGTAGTATGACTTTGGGCAATTGTTGAACTTCTTTTATTCTCAGTTCACTCTACTGTTCAATGAAAGGTAGGGTCGAACTTTCTCTATGCCTTTCTAGGTCTCAAAAGTCTATAATTCTCCCATTTTAAATTAATCAGGCATTTCAAAAATATTTAAGAAACATCTACTGTATTCAAAGGAAATATTTGAGCTTTTCTTGTATAATCATTTGATGAGATTATATTTTGCTTCAATACATGGTAGTCATTTGGGACATGGCACAATCTTGTTGAGTAAAGGCAGTCAAGGAGTATTCAGCACGTCCTCTGTGTCAGTATAACTTCTTATAATTGGTTTTGACCAATTTTATCACTAAAAATAAACTAAGCACTTTTTTAAGAGGTCAGTACTACAACAGTAAGAAAAAAATTGAAGTAAATTGAAGTATAAGCGCTAGTAACAAAATATCACCACCACCACCCTTTTCTCTCTCACCCTTTCTTTAATATATCCGGGACCCAAAGGAGAATTCCCTACTGGTTTTTGATATAGGCGTTTGGCTATACCAGGTTGTTTGCTTAATTTTTCTGCCCAGATTTTCTAGAGACATCTGATAAAGCAAAACATGTGATGATATTTGCATGGCCTACTGGGATAAGGCCATTTTGTGGCCTACCTCATTTGCTGTCTTGGCATACATTCATTCTTCCTGCTTGCCCTTTCACTTAGTTTCTGACAAGGCCGTTCCTATCTTGTCAGCAGTTGTGAGCACTAACTGGCCTTCCTAAGCATGCCCCCACATAGTTTCCCCTGATAGGGTCACTTTACTATCTTATAACCCAGTCTCAATAGCCATAGTTACTCCTTCCTTCTCTTGGCCATGTCCCATATGCTTCCCATGATAAAAATTTCTCCCTTTTCCTGAGCTAATTCACTAGAAACTTTTAAACTGAGCAATAAGACTTCAGCACACACTAAGCCCGAGACCCCACCCTGCTTGCCCGGCGTAAGACCTCTGCTACAATTCCAAGTTGTTGTTGCCTTGCCCCTGGGTACAATTCCTTGGGTGGCCTTGCATCTAGGCATGCTGTAGTTTCCTCTCCAGAATCTTACAGTACTAAATTCTATTTGTTTTCTGGCTTCTTGTGTGAGTCTCATTTCCTCGCACCACACCTGACAGACCTCCCAAGACCCCCAGAGACTCCATTCGGGTCATACTTAATACACCTACTCAGATGAACGGTGCAGGCAAACAACTGGCTGTGGAAGCAGGCTCCGTGGCTGGCTCCATCCGGCCTCTCCCAGAACTGTGAGTGTAAGTATATGGGCATACCTTTAACTCATCCAACGAACACCCGTTTGCTGAAATGGGAAGTTCTCCTGGAGAGAAGGAGCCCCTCTTTCTTTTAAATGCCTGCATGGCATTTCCCAGGATCATTTATATTATGAATATTCTCAATGATTGCTTTTCACTACTGAAACCCAATACAGAAGTGATAATATGTAGCCCCATCTGTTCCACTTCCTAATAGATGAAATTTTCCAGAATTGTTCTCCAATTAAGGGCCAACTGATGGTTCTCTGAAAGTCCCAAGGAGATGAAAATGAGAATAAGATATAACCAGCTCTTTTCAGACAAATTTGCAAATGCTTCCTTATCTTCATTAAAGTCCCTTCTTTCCATTTGTTTCTCTAAAAATATCAGATAATTTCTTTTCTATAAATAAATTGTTGATTTTATTTTCTCTGTGATGGATTCTTTCATTGAAAACAACTATAATGGGTAGGTAAGATTTTTTAAAATTTAAATGCATATACTGGCTGGCTAGAGATTAAAGAATTGGGTAGACATCTGAACATACAAGTAGTCTTCAGTTCCTATAAGATGCAGTGAGCTTCTTCAAGCAAAAGGAAAGGGATCCTAGTTGACTGCCTGAGATGTCCATGATGCAAGAAGAAGAGATAACTAGAGAGTGCAGAAAAATGTTCGGAGTAATGAAAACAAATCACCATGTAAAACAATATTAACAAAGTCTTCTGGTTTAGGAAAAAACAAGATAGAACAGAAATCTAAAATTCTTAAAAACACTAACAAAAATGTTGAATGGTTAAAAGGCATGAGGTTTCTTTTGAGAGTGATGAAATGTTCTAAATAACTGATTGTGCTCATGGTTGCAGAACTCTGAATATACTCAAAACCACTGAATTGTATATACTTTCAATGGTAAATTGTATGGAATGTAACTTATATCTCTATGAAAATCTTACAAAAAATAATAGTACATGTGACAAATAGGTTTCTGTTTGTGGAATTCAACACATTAAGAGTAAAGAAAAATAATCATATGATCGTCTCAATAGATAAACTGTTAACATTCAATATTAATTCATTATAATTATAAAAAAAGCTTACAAAATTAGGAAAGAAATATGTTTTCTTAATATGTTAAGGACTATCTACAAAATTCTACAGCAAATATTATTCAGGTGTGTGGAAAAAATGAAGCGGTCTCTTTGATTTCAGGAATGTGACACAAATTCCCATCACTTTTATTCACTTACCACTTTTTTCAACAATGTACTGGAGATACTAGCTAACGCAGTAAGGTAAGGAACAGAAAACATCGAAGGATTGGAAAAAAAGATATAAGATCGTTATTATTTTTGATGGATGTGTGTCTACTCAAACAAATTCCAAGAGAATTTATAAATGAATTGTTAACATTAATAAGATTGCTGATTATAAATCAGAATACAAAAATCCATCACATTTCCCTATACTAGCTTCAGTTAAAAACATTAATTTATAAAATGACAACAAGTATCCACACACTAAATACTAACAACATATGTACAATCTCTACATGGTGAAAATCATAAAACTTAATTAAAATCAAACCCATTGCAGGCGAGTTGATTCCCACTCAGTAACCCTATAGGACAGAGTAGACCTGCCCCATAGGGTTTCCAAGGAGCAGCTGGTGGATTCAAACTGCCGACGTTTTGGTTAGCAACTGAGCTCTTAACCACCGTGCCACCAAGGCTCCAAAACTTAATTAGGAAAATATTAAATAAAACTTGAGTAAGTGGCAAGTAATACCATATCTATGTGTTGGAAAACACTATATTATAAAGGTATAATTAACCTCTCTAATGCAAATTCTAATAATTTGTTTATGGAACTGAACAAGCTAACTCTAATCTTTCTATTGAAGAGTGAAAGTGTAAGAGTAGGTAATTTCCTCTCTCAGAGAAAAAAAGCTAGCGGATTTGCCCCAATATCAAGACTCATAAAGATAGTGTCCTACAAGCACTAGGAAAGGCAAATAGACCAGCTGAACAGGTTGTAGAGCCCAGAGCAAGTCCACACATAAATGAATATTTAACATATGACGAAAACTGACAAGAAAAATAAGTGAAGGAATGATGAACATTTCAATAAATGTTGCTATGACAGTTTATTATCCATTTAGGAAAAATAAATAAAATAGAGCATATACCCAAAAACTAACAAACAAGCCCATTGCCATTGAATTGATTCCAACTCATACCGATCCTATAGGACAGAGTAGAATTGCCCCATAGGGTCTCTAAGGAGCGGCTGGTGGATTTGAACTGCCAACATTATGGTTAGCAGCCGTAGTTTGCTGTAGCTCTTAACTACTGTGCCACCAGGGCTCCAATGGAGCATATAAGAAAATCAAATTCATATTGATTCGACTCATGTGAAAGACAGTTATAACAACTTTAGAAGAAAATTTAAGAGAATATCTTTATGGTAAGACCCCAAAAACACCAATATTGATAAATACAACTACAACACAATGAAGAACTTTTATTCACCAAGAGACTCCTAAAAATTGAAATCAAGCCATAAATTAGAAGAGTATATTTGCAACTGACAAAAGATTAGAATATAGACTATATTAAGAACTCCAATAAATTGATAATAATGTAATAAAGATAAATATCCCAATGAAAAAAGGGCAAACGAATTGAGTAGTCACTTGTGATGATTAATATTACATGTCAACTTGGCTAGGCTATAATTCTCAGTGGTTTGGCAGATCCTGGACTGGTTACTCTTCCATTATGTAAATAATGTAATCACCTTGCATGATGTGATCTGATGTAATCAGCCAATTAGTGGAAAGGGGAATTTCCTTTGTGGAGTGGGCTTCCTCCAGTACATAAATGGATGTTCTGGGAAAGCTCCTTTCTCTCTTCTTGTCACCTGACGTCTGGTTCCTGGGAAGTGAGCCTGCAGAGGTCTCCAGCCTGCCACCTGACTTACAGATTTGGGACTTGCCAGCCCTTACAATTACATGAGCCATTTCCTTGAAGTAAATCTCTCTGTATTTATAAATACATCCACATCTCACTGGTTTTGCTCCTCTAGAGATGCAAGACTAAGACAGCACTAAACAAAGGTGAACACAAAAATGAAATAAACATTTGATACGATGTGAGTCTCCTCAGGAGTCATAGAAATGTCAATTCAAACTGCATTGTGATACATTTCTACCTCCACCTAGGGTACCAAAAAACTAAAGCTGATGCCGTCCAGTAGATTCCAACTCATAGTGACCCTAGAGGACACAGTAGAACAGCCGCACAGGGCTTCCAAGGAGCAACTGGTGGAATCAAACATGCCGACCTTTTGGTTAGCAGCCAAGATCTTAACCACTGCACCACCAGGGCTGCCCACTCAGGGTGGAACAGTAGGAATTCTTATACAAATTTGATGGGCATGATAATTGCTATAATTTCTAAAAAAAAAAAAAACCAAATGCTTAATATCTAGCAAAGGGAAAGTGCCCATGTACTACAACCTAGCCATTCCACTCCGAGGGAAAAACACCCGCAAGAAATCTTACACATGGACACCAAGAAACATGGCCAGTAGTTTAGAAAAGCATCACTTGTAACAGCAAGAAACTGGAAGAAACACAGATGTCTAATAGAATACATACAGAAATTATGGTAAATTCATCCAAAGTAGCGACAATGAATGAAACAAAACTTTTTGTTAAAATATTCTAGAAAATCAGGAACGTATTTTGAGTCGTAAAGGTGAGCGATAACAGAAGATATATCATAAGATTCCTAGTACATAAATTTTAAAATGCTGCATATACATGGTAAAACTGTAAAGAAAATCAAGGTAATGAGGAAACCCAAAATTTGGTATACTTGTTATCTCTGAAGAAGAAGATACTATGATAAGATAAATACAGGGCAAAGAAAGGGCTTCAAAGATAATGATAATTTTCTACTTCTTAAGCTGGGTGGTGGTTACACAAGTGTTTGTTATATTCTTTTTCTTTATACCTACACTTAGTATATAAACTTTTGAATATACTCAATGGTAAGCAAAAACAAAAAAAAAGAAAGGATAAGAAGATATTGACATATGTATCTGTTTTGTTTACAATTCACTCTTTGAAGAACATTTTGTGAGAATATGTATGGAAGAATGTATAAAAATAAATTGGACTCTAAAACCAAGAATCCTGTTTATTACTTTAGGCATGTTTTACAGGTTTCTCATGTTGGTTAGAAACAAAATAATAAAAACTTCAAGCTTGTCTTCATACTCTGTTGTGACTGAATGGTGATTGCTGAGATGGTGTTCTCCATGACTGAAGGAAAAGAGAACAGTATCATATTATGCTTTACACTTCAAAGTTGCCGACAGGTTCTATTTTAATTAGAGAATTTGTCAAAAAATAAAGGGATCAGGGAAGTATTATGAACGGTGCAGTATAAATTATCCTGGATTCTTTGAAGTTTACTGACATAGTTCTACGAATTTTTCTTTCTCTACCTTTTGTAAAATGTATTCACTTCTATACCCTGGAAGAAAAAGAGGAACTGATTTCATACAGTATAGGAAAAAAAGGATTTTATCCAGCTGTGTGACCTGAGGCAAAGCCATCACTCACCTTAGGCTTCCATTTCCTTATTGGTAAAATCAGAGTGATGACATCAGCTCCAAAATTCTTCGCCTCTGAGGACAATTTAGCAGAGATGGGAAGTTTTGCGCAAATACGCCATTGTCTATAATCACAAATGTGCAAGCAACATTCCATAATGGGCAATGTGAGGCAGAAATTAGTTTCAATAGTGTTCACTGCATTGCAGCAGGTTGGAGTGAACAATAGAATACCTTTCTGCAGATAGGACTGCGGACATGAAGGAGCACCGGGTTTCTTGTTCCCATGGAAATATAACCTTCTCAATTAAAATTCTATCCTCATCTCTGTGAAACGGTGCACCAGGGTCTAAGAATCAGACATGATACTGAGAAACCTGCCGAGTTCTGCATAGCCTATGCTGTCCTTCTGCAATTATTTAATTCAGCTCTTCGTAAACAGAGATGCACATCATAAATGCACTGGGTACTTTCAAATTGTGTACTCCCAAACCCTGGGGTAACTGAATCACAATTTTCCAGGGTGTGTTCCAGGCCCAGTGTTTTGGATAATCCATGGGTGGAAACACTGACTCCATGAAATTCAGCTTTCAGGCATGGTCTACCCTGGAAAAAACAGAAGAGAATTCTCTGAGATCCAGCCTTTTCTACAGTGAAACAGCTAATACTTCCAAGGAGCAGCCCATGGCTCACTGTTGTCACCTACTGCAGAATTTTCATAATAACTACGAAATGACAGTGACTGTGATGTGAAGTGAGACCCTGGAATTGTGCAAAGAAGAGCTTGCCCAACTGGATGTAGCAGCTCTGACAAATAGCAGGTCTCAAAGCAGCCCATCTATTAAAATCATTTTTAGAACGAAAAAGATAAACACTTAATGAAATACAATCATCAAGTAGAGTACCTTCTATCATCGTAGAATAATAAAAACTAACATTGCTGGGGACCTATCAAGGGCCCTTACCAAATGTGGCCTGGCTGCTGCCTCTGTTGAGGGTTGAACTGGTTAATAGTCAACAATTCCAGACTCCCCAGGTGGCACCTGCCTTCCGTGGAGATATCATCTGGCTGGTGAAAAGCAGATGAAATCAAGCATCTTCAGATAAGGAGTAGGCAGGAAATTGCCCTCTCCAGCATAAATACTTAAACGGTACAGATATGGGTTTTCATTCCCTGTTTGTAATTCATGGAGTAGCACCAAATATAAAGGTAACATTATGCTTTATGCATCTTAATGCTGCCACCCACAAATCTCACGTCAAAAGAATAAAGCAATGGGAAGATTTTAGTGGGATACCTTTGTCTTATTTTACACTCCATTATGCAAAAGCACTAGGGTAGATAATAGTGAAGTTAACTATTGAAGACCCAGCAGCAGCATCCTGGAAGTCAACATTCTTCCACTGGCGTGCTATTTTGCAGGATATGATATATTCTCTTCATCAAGATCTAACGTATGTTCATAATTACACTTAATAACACTCTATGGTTTCCTATTTCTAAGACTCTGGATTCTACTGTTACAGAGGTTAAGAGTCCAAGGGAGGAAAATTCCAACAGGATACTTGATTTTGTTTTGGTTCCACTGGTTTGAAAGCTAAGATACCATCTGGCCATTTCCAACTCCATGTATGATTAAGAAAACTAGCATAAATTGTATTGACAGGAGTATCTGAACTTGACCTTCAAGGACAAGAGTAGGAAAGTACGTGAGGGAAATTGGGGTGCCCCAGACACCTGTTCCATGGTCCTTATTAGTGGAAAAGTTTTACCAGACTATCACCATACTATTTATGAAGAGCCACTAAAGGCACAGATTCCTTAGGGATGGAAGACTGGATCACCTCAGAAGACAAAGAACATTAATCAATCAAGATGCTACCCTATGGCAAGGGGAAACGAAGTGAGTAGGGTAATGAGGGAAGTCATAAATAAGCCGGCATACCTAGGGACAGAAATATCTAGTGGGAGAAATGAAAACTGTAGCCTCCACCTGTGTTTCTTAGCTTGCTCCAGTGTATAACTAGTTTTTACTCGTCCTCTACCATTATATTAGGGTGTCGTCTTAGTTAATTAGTGGTACTGTAACAGAAATGTCACAAGTGGATGGCTTTAACAAACAAGTTTATTCTTTCACAGTCTAGGAGGCAAGAAGTCCAAATTCAGGGTGCCAGCTCCAGGGGAAGACTTTCTGTCTGTGTTGGTTCTGGGGAAAGGTCCTTGTCACTGATCTTCCCTTGGTCTAGGAGATTCTCAGCATAGGGAGTCCATGTTCAAAGGATGCGCACTGCTCCTGGAGCTTCTTTCTTGGTGGCATGAGGTACCTCCCCTCTCTGCTCGATTCTTTCTTTTATATCTCAAAAGGGATTGACTCAAGATACAACCTAATCCTGTAGATTGTGAGTTCTGCTTCATTAACATAACTGCCTCTAATCTGGCCTCATTAACATCATTGAGGTAGGATTTACAACACATAGAATAATCACATCAGACTACAAAATGGTGGACAACCACACAATACTGGAAATCTTGGCCTAGCCAAGCTAACACATATTTTTAGGGGACACAATTCAATCCATAACATTCCACCTTTTGGACCCCAAAAATTTATGTCCTTGTTACATGTAAAACCCATTCACCACATCATATCAACCCAAAGGTCTTAAATCAACTCCAAGTGAAAATTCCATCCTGGGGCAAAATTCCTCTTCATCTGTGAAATACAAGTTATCAGCTTCCAAAGTACAATGGTGGAACAGGCACAAAGTAGACATTTTCATTACAAATGGGAGAAATCGGAGAGAAAGAAGGGATATAAGGCACCAAGCAAGTAAGCAAAACACATTACATTAGTTCTCAAGGCTTAAAAAATAATCCTTTGTTCTCTGGATGTTGGCCACGCTCTCCGGATTCTGGGTGGAGGCCCCTGGGCCCTGGGCTTCGGCTCTGCCTTGCAGGATAACTGGAACAGCAACTCTGCTCCCTCAGATTTGGGCAGCCCCATTCTCCTAGCCCAGCTGAGTGGCAACCCCACATCCTTGGCCACAGCAGGCCCCTTGTATTTTTTCAGCTCCTTGCATGGCAGCACCACTCCCTCAGCTTTAGGCAGCGGATCTGGCCCCATCCCACTGCTCGAGCAAGTGTTCCAAAGCTCTTTAGCTATACCAATAAGTGCCTGGGGGCACCCCACTCCACCAGTAAACCTGAAGGCACTCAGCTCTCTCCGTGGGTCTGCTCCTGTGCCCACTCCTCGCCGGTCTCCTGGTTCTGCTACTGCCATTTCTCTGAGGCTGCTTCTTGCCATCTGCACCATTTGTGGTGTTACAGGTCTCCTCACTTCCTCCTGAGATTTCACCAGAATTGTCTCTGATGTCCATAATTCACCAACAGTCTCTTCAAGGCACCTTGAAACTCCTCTAGCTTCTACCCATTCAGTTTCAAAACTGCTTCCACATTTTAGGTATCTGTTAGACGAGCACTCCACTCTCCTGGTACCAAATTCTGTCTTAATTACCTAGTGCTGCTGTAACAGAAATACCACAAATGAATGGCTTTAACAAACAGAAATTTATTCTCTCACAGTCTGGGAGGCTACAAGTCCAAATTCAAGGTGCCAGCTCTAGGGGAAGGCTTTGTCTCTGTCATTTCTGGGGGAAGTTACTTGTCATCAAGATTCCCGTGGTCTAGGAGCTTCTCAGTACAGAGACCCTGGGTCCAAAGGGCATGCTCTGCTCCCAGTGCTTCTTTCTTGGTGGTGTGAGGTCCTGCCCCTCTCTGCTCGATTCTCTCTTTTATATCTCAAAAAAGATTACCCAAGATACAACTTAATCCTGTAGATTGGTCCTGCCTCATTAGCATAACTGTCTCTAATCCTGCCTCATTAAACATCATAAACCCGTTGCAATTGAGTCGATTCTGACTCATAGTGACCCTATAGGACAGAGTAGAACTGCGCAAGGGTTTCCAGGAAGTGGCTAGTGGATTTGAACTGCCAACCTTTTGGTCAGCAGCCGAACTCTATAACCACTGTGTCACCAGGACTCCCATTAACATCATAGAGGTTAAGATTTACAACACGTACGTTAATCACATCAGATCACAAAATGGTTGACAACCACAAAATACCAGAAATCATGGCCAAGCCAAGCTGACACACATTTTGGGGGGGACACAATTCAATGCATAACAAGTGTATTAGCATTGTTAAAAGTTCTATTTGGTTCATAGTTTGCAACATATCAAGGTGATATTTTGCCTAGGCTAAAAGGCAAGGATATTTCTGCGTAGATTCTGGTTTGGAGAATAGACTTAGAGACCATCGTACCAGGAAGTGGTACTAGATATGAAGTGAGTGAGCTCTCATTTGAGAAAGAATAGCTACAGCTATATATAGGATAATAGAGTAATAGCATACAGAGTGGGATTTTTCCTACTAAACAAGAATCGATGACCAGGCCCAAAGCTGAGAAGAATGATGTATTAAGTATTCATATCATAAAATAACTGGAGCCTGCTCTTCTATTGGGAATTCCCAAGACACAGCAAAACTGGCCCTGCTACCCCCAACCATCCTCCCAATCCGTCCTCCCTGCTCCTCCTGCTCCAACCACCACCATTCTATATAAGCCCGAGCAAGGGAGAGAAGGAGGGAGCGAGCATCTTACAGCGAGAGGCTACTCTCTGCTCTCCCTAGACCCAAATGGACTGGGCGGGGGGCAGGAAAGGGTGGAAACACTTACTGAGCTTTCACTCTGGTGCTGTGGTAATTCCCGAGGATACAACCACGAAGAATCTAGGAATTTAAACAATGAGAGAGACAGACTGGTAAATAAAATAATGACATATCAGCACGGTAAGAGGCATGTTCAGGACCATGGAAGCACAGAGGAAAAGGACCTAATTCCACCTTCCAGATCAAGGCAGAAAAAGCTTCCTGAGCCATTACCCAAGCTACCCCTTGAAGAACAAAAGCTGAGCTATCAGACAGAAAACAGAAATAACCATTCTGGGAACAGAGAACAGAGATAGAAGACGGTTATGTGTTTAGAGAAACTTTCCTTTTTACCTGCAAACTTTGAATTTTTTTCTGAAGGAAAACTACTGAGGGGTTTTAAGCTGAAGCAACATGGTGATGTACACAATTCAGCTAGATCACTTTAGCAGCACTTTTGAATACAGAGTAAAGGGGGCCTTCACTGGAAGAAGTCCGTGAGTGGCGCAATTGCTTAAGTGCTTGACTACTACCTGAAAGTTGGGCGGTTCAAAGCCACCCAGAGTCGCCTTGGGACAAAGGCCTGGTGATCTGCTTTGGAAAGGTCACAGCCTTGAAAACCCTCTGGAGCAATTCTACTCTGCACACGTGGGGTCGCCATGAGTCAGAATCACTTCAATGGTAACTGGTTTGGTTTTGTTTATTTTTTGTGTTTGTTCACTGGAAGGAGGAAATTCAATTAAGAAGAGAGATCAGTAATCAGAGCAGTAAACCACAAGGAACAACCTCGAGGCTGAATGGAGGAGGGGACTGACGTGACAGATATTATGGACGCAGCACTGAGAAGTTAGAGGTTGGAGAAAAAAGGGAAGACAGGCGTGATTCTATGATAGCACTAATTTTTTACTAGATCCAAAGCTTCTATTCTGTATTTGATTGTTTTCTTGTTCAGAGGCAGAGAGATTTTACTATGGAATCAGCATAGTGCAGTGGGAAAGACACAAGTTTTGGAGTAACATTTTTGTATAAATTCTGTCTCTCAAGTAAATCGCTGGGTTTCTTAACCTTCTCAAGCTTCAGTTTTCTTATGTGTAAAATGGAAATAAAAATGTGTACCACTGAAAGGCACTGAAAATACAAAATATGACGATCCATAAAATAACTGGCACACAGTCTGGTCGGCACACAGTAGGTCTCCAAAAAACATTAGCCTTCATGCCACCATTTTTTTTCTGTTAAAAATACCAATGTATAGAACAACAAAATAGTATCATGCTAGCTGAACATTTACTGTTTAAAAATATTAGAAATAAGTATGAGATAATATATTTATTTTTCCATGTCTTCCAGGGCTCCATTTACAAGAAAAAAAAAATTCTCCCCAGTAGTTACACTGTTCTTTTAACCATCAGAGACATTTGTAAACTATGCCATGGTTTTCATTTATCTCACTCGGTTGTAACTTCTTGTGTACGTCTCTCTCCCTATTTTGAAGATAAACTCCTTGAGGTCACGGAGTGTGAATACATAGCAGTCTTATTATAGAACTTGTTCTGTGTATTTTGATTTTTATATGGAGATATTAAGCACACAAAATTCGATTGACATTGATGTGATTCTCTTCCCGGTTTAGTGACACAATTTCATCTTTCTTCTTTCTTAGGTACATTCCCTCTTTATTTTTGTTCAGCATTTTAGATTCTGCGTTTTATTCTCCTTTCCACATCCTTCACACAATTCTATGTTTTTGAACCATTTGATCCATATTTATTTATGTATATTGAACTCATTACTTTTGACTGATAATCCAGGAGTCCCTGGCTGGTGCAAACACACATGCTTGGCTGCTCACCAAAAGGTTGGAGTTCGAGTTCACCCAGAGGCACCTTTGAAGAATGGTCTGATGATCTACTTCCAAAAAAAATCAGCCATTGAAAACCCTATGGAGTGCAGGTCTACTCTGACACATATGGGGTCGCCATGAGTCGGAGGCAACTCAACAGCAACTGATATTGATTATGATAAGCCAATGATAAGACAATATATAGAGAGACTGCATTTTATGCATCTTTTCTGTGATTGGTAGACATTTAGGGTTTTCCTTTGCTACTTTATGCAATGTTGCCATGAATATCTTTGTCTATATCTTACTTGTAAATCTCATACTGGATAGTAATTCTTTAAGTATCTGTCTCCCCATTGACAAACATACATTATTACAAATCCAAATAGTGAATATTCTTGGAGGAGTTAGTGTAAGGAAGGAAGCATAAGAAGAGCTCCCTGTCATGTTCTGTTTCTTTTTAGTTTTTTTTAACATGGCTACTAGAAAGTTTTAGATTACATATGTAGCTCACATTATATTTCCATTGGACATGCTGCTTGAGGATATCTCATAAAATAGCTAATATTACTGGTGAGAAAACCAAAGTTGAGAAAAGCTAAAAGGGTAGTCCAAAATCAGACAGTTGATCAGTCAGGACTAAGTTCTAGAACTTCTTGTTACCCAAAGCAGGTCCTGCTCGGTGCAGCTCATCGTCAATAAAGACACACCAAGGTGAGCAGGGAGGAAGAGTGTTTATTGCAAGTGCCCAGGCAACAGGCAAGAAGGTGTCCACCTCAAAGGAAGCTCCCCAAACAAATGGAGGCAGAGCCTTTTATACCGTCTCTCACAAGGAAGTACCTACAAGCATTACGGACTACATACATTATCACGGCACACAGGATCAGTAAGACGAATTGCATTTTTTCACTGGCATGGGCCACACGCAGCACTTTGAGAACAATGGACAGGAGGGGCAGGTTCCGCTTGGTCTGAGAAGCTCCCAGTTGAGCCACACCAATGCTATCACTTAAGGCTTCCTTTGATAACGGCTAAGCAGCTCTTGGCTGCGTTTGCTACCCTTCTAAGACTTCTGGTCCAGGTCTCCTGTGAAATACCTCAATGCTCAGTGGCTAAAGCTGTGCTACATCGGAATGGATAAGAAAGTCTTAACAAGAAACTTCCATCAGTGTTACTCCATCTTTAGTTTTTTATACAGCAAGTAGAGTAATTCGGAGAAGTACCCATTTTATGTTGTGGTTATATTTAATTTTAATCTCGCTTGGAATCAAATCCTATACTAATTTGTTCTTGTTACATACATTTGTCTTTTATTGTTTAAGAAGAAAAGAACTTTAATTCTTTCTTCCTTTCATCTGGAAAGTGAGTACTTACAATTGTTATGTGTTGGCTGCTTGCTGTTGCCATTGAACAGCCTTAAACGGAAGAGTCAAATACTGACAAATATCTTGCACTCTTCATAAGCCAAAAATGCTCAGAATGACTCATGCTTTCAATATAAAATGACGGAGTTTTGCATTTCTAAGACAGCAATAAAAATATAATTTCCCTAAACATTCATATTTCCACTCTAGGTAACATCAAATCTGCCATCAGAATTACATATAGAAACCCTTGATTAGTTTTCTAATTTGCAAGATTTTTTTAATCTTCCATTTTATTTTCTCTTTCTTGCCTTCCACTCACCAAAGGAAATATATTAGAAACTATATTCCAATGTTGCAATTAGAAAAGTTCAGTGCTGGCACTGCTTTAATAATAGTTAAAACCTAGGAAAGAAAAGCAAGAGAGGGGATAAGGTGCTGAAAAATTCCCTAAAGAGGCTTTCTCTGGAAAAGGCAATGAAAACATTAGGAGTGGAGAAGGAAGTGTGGGGACCTGGCAAATTACCTCTGACATGAAGTAAATTTATATGCCCTGCTTTTTCCCCATTGCTATATACCAGGGTTTTTTCTTTCTCTTTTTTAAATCTTAAATATGAATAATAGAAAATTATTGCACAATTATTTTAGAGTTCGTTTTGACTGAGGTCCCAAAACCCACTGCAGTCGAGTCGATTCCGGCTCATAGCGACCCTATGGGCCAGAGTAGAACTGTCCCACATAAATATTACATTTCAAAGTGAGGTGAGGGAGCACCACCTTGGATTTGCAAAAGGTTGATTTTACAAAATCAGCTTTGCGACTCTTAATCCAATACTAAGGGTAAAAAAGATTAGAGCTGAAGATTCAAAAAGATTTTTAGAAAGGGCTACTGGACACTATGCTTCCTACCCCATGCCCGTGGAGATGGGACAGGGGTGCTTATTTCACTTTAAATCAAAGAGAAAGGCTTTCAGGAGACTCTCAGAATACTTTATATATGCATCTCCTGGAGTTTGAGAGACACAGTGGACTGTTGTCTGAATCATGTACAAAAATTAAAAAGGCAAAAGGTGTCCTAGAGATTTCTGGAGAAGAAGACTAGCTGAGTATTTCCTATGCATCATCTCACATCCTTCCAAAAGGCCGGCAGGAGGGAGAGCCTCTGGATTCCTAGGGACTGAGGAGGAAGCTGTAAGTGGAGATCCAGAGATGATTCATCGATCGTCACTATGGGAATTACAGATGAGAGCTGACAGTAATGGTCAGAGTGGGGGTGGGATCCGTGGATGCCATGAAAGTGACAGTGTTGGTTTAAAATGTCATTAAGTCTAGAGAATGTAACGACAGCTTATACAGTAATTGTCCAGTAGAACTTTCCTTTCTTCTTTCCCTATACCAGTTCTCTCCTGGAATGTTCAGAAACCAAGGTTAATAAAAACCCAAACCAAATCCTTTGCCATTGAGCCGTTTGTGACACATAGCGACCCTATAGGACACAGTAGAATTGCCCCATAGGGTTTCCAAGGAGCAGCTGGTGGATTTGAACGGCCAACCTTTTGGTGAGCAGCTGAACTCTTAACCACTGTGCCACCAGGGCTCCAATAATAATAACAATAAGGACGGTAATATGCTCAACATAAGAAAAGGGAGAAGAAACCAACAACACACCTTTTATTCCACTGTACGTAGCTGCTGTTGTTGTTCGGTGCCATCAAGTCGGTTCTGACTCACAGGGACCGTACGTACAACAGAACCAAACACTGCGCAGCCCCGCCATCCTCACAATCGTTGTTGTGCCCAAGACCATTGTTGCAGCTACTGTGTCAGTCCATCTCGCTGAGGCTGTTCCTCTACCAAGCATGATGTCCTTCTCCAGGGACTGATCCCTCCTGATAATATCTGCAAAGTATATGAGAAGTAGTCTTGCCGTTCTTGCTTCTAAAGAGCATTCTGCCTGAACTTCTTCTAAGACAGATTTGTTTGTTCTTTTGGCAGTCCGTGGTATATTCAGTATACTTCACCAACACCATAATTCAAAGGCATCAATTCTTCTGTCTTCTATATTCATTGTCCAGCTTTTGCGCGCATATGAGGCGACTGAAAACACCATGACTTGGGTCAAGCACACTGTAGTCCCCAAGGTGACATCTTTGCTTTTTAACACTTTAAAGAGGTCTTTTGCAGCAGATTTGCCCAGTGCAATGCGTCCTTTGATTTCTTGACTGCTGCGTCCATGGGGTTAATTGTGGATCCAAGTAAAATGAAATCCTTGACAACTTAAATCTTTCCTCCATTTATCATGATGTTGCTTATAGGTCCAGTTGTGAGGGTTTCTGTTTTCTTTCTATTGAGGTGTAATCCATACTGAAGGCTGTAGCCTTTGATCTTCATCAGCAAGTACTTCAAGTCCTCTTCACTTTTAGCAAGCAAGGTTGTGTCATCTGCATATCGCAGGTTGTTAATGAGTCTTCCTCCAGTTCCGATGCCCCATTATTCTTCATATAATCGAGCTTCTTGGATTATTTGCTCAGCATACAGATTGAACACGTATGGTGAAAGGATACAACCCTGACGCACACCTTTCCTGACTTTAAACCACGCGGTATTCCCTTGTTCTCTTCAAACGATTGCCTCTTGATCTATGTACAGGTTCCTCATAAGCACAATTAAGTGTTCTGGAATTTCTATTCTTCCCAATGTTATCGATAATTTGTTATGATCCACACAGTCGAATGCCTTTGCATAGTCAATAATAACACAGGTAAACATCTTTCTGGTATTCTCTGCTTTCAGCCAGGATCCATCTGACATCAGCAGTGATATCCCTCGTTCCACATCCTCTTCTGAATCTGGCTTGAATTTCTGGCAGTTCCCTGTCAATGTACTGCTGCAGCCGCTTTTGAATGATCTTCAGCAAAATTTTACTTGTGTGTGATATTAATGATATTCTTTATTATTCACGGCACAGCAAGCAGCACGCGCATCATGTTCAGATAAGTTCCTCTTGCCCCCATGTCTCCTGGCGGTGACAGAGAGAGGACGTGCACATTCAATGGATTTCCTCACAACTGAAGAACCTGAGCTTAGGAAACCCTAACACGGGATTTAAATGGACTACAGGCAAACCTCGTATTTGCACCAGAGGGCAGCACTTTCTCTGTCCAAGACCGTTCACTACTCAAACATCTTTGACTAGAAAGTCTGTAATAAAGGAAGTCAATGCAAGATTCGTAGAAAGATGAGACCCACAGGAGATCTGTCTCTCTCTCTGTAACAATTACAATCTCAGAGTGGGAAGAAAACCACTACAACTGGCTTCAGTATAAGTAAAAGTCCTCGAGTATAAACTATGCGCATTTAATATGCTTCCAATCAACTTTATCTCTTTTTATGACTTAGCCAATATTACTTCCTTAACATGTTAAGCATATGAACAAATACTCAACATCTTCAGTTATTCAATATATGCAAATTAAAACCACAATGAAAAACCCTTACACATGTATTAGAATGCCTAAAATTTCAAAAAGGAAAAAAAAGCATACCGTAGGCTAGCAAGGATGTAGAACAACGGAAGCATTCACATGTTGCTCTGGGGAATGCAAAATTGTACGATCCAAAGAGGAAACATTTGGCAGTTTCTTATAAAGTGAAATATAAACATATCATACGACCCAGCAGTTCCAGGCCTAGGGAATAAAACTTAGTTTACACAGAAGCCCTTATGTTAATATTTATAGCAACTTTGTTCGTCATCTCCAAAACTTGGAAATAAACTAAATGTTCTACAGCTAGTGAAGGGATAAACAAGCTCGGGTGTAACTATACAATGAAATACAGCAATAAAAAAGAAGAACTATTGATACCTGCTCCAGCATGAGGATTCTCAAATACACTACGCTAAGTGGAGAAAGTCAGACTCAAGAGGGTGCATACCGGATGTTTTCATTTATTTGACATTCTAAAAAAGATAAACTCTTGGGTGTCCCCAGCATTGCAAACAGTTGGTGCTTATCAAAAGACTGGAGCTGTGAGTCCACCCAGAGGTGCCTCAGAAAAAAGGCTTGGCTATCTACTTCCAGAAAATCAGCCATCGAAAATCCTATGGAACACAGTTCTACTCTGACACACATGGGGTCATCATGAGTTGGAGCTGACTCAATGACAACTAGTTTGTTTTGTTTTTTGTGGTGATGGTGGGAGGTAGTTGTCTACAAAGAGAAGGTAGCATGAGAGAATTTGTTGGGTGATAGAAATGTTCTGTATTGTGACTGTGGATGTGGTTTTATACATTTATCAAAACTCATAGGGCTGTATACCAAAAAGTGAATGTTGCTGTTTCTCAATTAAAAACATAAAAAAAAACTGTAAAAGGGTAATTTAATAAGGCAAAAATATTATTAAAAACTAAACCAAATCCATTGCCGTCTAATCAATTCTGACTCATAGCACTATTTGACAAATCTAGGGCAGCGGGGTCAGGGGGGCTGGCGATTAAATAGAATTTTATTAAATTATCCTGTATATTCATCAAATGAAAAACAAAGCTATGCTGTTAGGAGTCAGAATAGTGGTTACTGGGAGAGAGAGCAAAGGGGCCTTTGGGTGCTAACTTCGTGTGCGTCCTTTATGACCACTTATTGTGCTGTATAGCCGTGGTTTGTACACTTTTCTCTACACATCAACAAAAATTTTACATCAGATAAAATACACATACGAATACTATTTTGTGCTCTTCTGGACTAAAATATTTTTTAGTTGTTGTTTTTGTTGTTATTAGTTGCCCTCGAGTTGGTTCTGACTCATAGTGACACCATGTACAACAGAAACGCTGCCCGGTCATACGCCATTCTCACATGCATTGTTACGCTTGAATCCACTGTGGCACCCACTGTGTCAGTCCTTCTCATTGAGGGTCTTCCTCTTTTTCTCTGACCCTACGCTTTACCGAGCATGATGTCCTTCTCCAGGGACTGGTCCCGCCTGATAGCCTGTCCAAAGTATGTGAGAAGTTTAACCATCTTTTCTTCGAAGGGGCAATGTAGCTGTTCTTCCAAGACAAATTTTTCACTCTTCTGGCAGTCCATGATATATTCAATATGTTTCGCCAATACCATAATTCAAAGTTGTCGGTTCTTCTTTGGTCTTCCTTAGGCATCAATTATCCTTCAGTCTTCCTTATCTGTTGTCCAGCTTTCACATGCTTATGAGGCAGTTGAAAACATCACGGCTTGGGTCAGGCGCACCTTAGTCCTCAAAGTGACATCTTTGCTTTTCAACACTTTAAAGAGATTTTTTGAAGCAGACTGGACAAGTGCAGCATGTCCTCTGATTTCCTGACAGCTGCTCCCTTGGGCATTGATTGTGGATCCAAGTAAAATTAAATCTTTGACAACTTTAAACTTTCCTGTTTACTGTGATGTTGCTGATTGGTCCAGTTGTAAGGGTTTTTGTTATATGTTGAGATGCAATCTGTACTGAAGGCTGCAGTCCTTGATCTTCATCAGCAGGTGCTTCAAGTCCTCTTCACACTCTGCAAGCAAGGTTGTGTCTTTTGCATATCGCGGGTTGTTAATGAGGCTTCTTCCAATCCTGATGCTGTGTTCTTCTTCATATAGTCCAACTTCTTGGATTATTTGCTCGGCATACACATCGAATAAGTATGGTGAAAGCTTATAACATACACCTTTCCTGACTTTAAACCATGCAGTAGCCCCTTATTCTATTCCAACAACTGCCTCTTCGTCTACGTACAGATTCCTTATGAGCACAATTACTTGTTCAGGAATTCCTATTCTTTGCAATATTATCCATAATTTGTCGTGATCCACAGAGTCGAATGCCTTTGCATAGTTAATAAAACATAGGTCTATACTTAGCAAGCCACATGACTCGATCACTTTCAAGAGAAGGGCAAGAACTCACACATTACAATGTGTTTTGTGCTGCATAAAAGTCCACAGAAATAACATTCTAGAAATTTCTATGCTGAAAAGAACATAATCAAAGTGGATCTGAGAGGGGTGAAAATATGCTTTAGAAAAGAAGTATTGCTTCTAAGAAGGATCCACTTTCTAAACAAAGATTCAGTGACAAACTTTCCAGTCTGACCAATATCCAATGTATCTCAAGATTGGTACCCTTCACATTGTTCTCTGGAAATGAGCTTGGGTAGATATTCATGAGACATTGTAGTTGAAAGAATCCTGGGCTGTGTGTAAAAAGATGTGGGTTCTGGCTCTTGACTTAATATTGTGTGTGTATTGGTATATCTATACATCTACCCTGTAAAACCTCATAAAGGAACTATGTTTTTGCCCATCAGTTTATCCTGTCGTTGTTAGAGGCTGTACAGTCAGTTTTTAACTCATAGCGACTCTGTGACAGAGTAGAAGTGCTCCACAGAGCTTCCTACGCTGAAAACTTTATGGAAGCAGATCACCAGGTCTTTCTCCCATGGAACCAACGGGTGGATTTGAACCACCAACCTTTCAGTTAGCAGCTGAGGGCTTAACCATTGCCCCTCCAGGGCTCTTTCAATTTATCCTAGATGATGCAGAGGTTAAGCGCTCACCTGCTAACTGAAGGGTTGGTGGTTGGAACTCATCAGTCATTCCATGGGAGAAAAATGTAGCAGTCTGCTTCTATAAAGATTTACAGCCTTGGAAACCCTATGGGGAAGTTCTACTCTGTCCTACAAGGTTACTATGAGTCAGAATCGACTCGATGGCAATGGATTTGATTTTTGTTTTTTTGCTAGCAAATAATAAGTGCTCAGTACACAGTAGATGCCTGGCATAACAATGAACATATCATACTTTCCTAATCTGGAAAAAATTGAGTTATTTTTATTTTTTTAAAAATTAAGAAAACCAAATAAACTACAGTGTGTCATTATTTCTTGCTACAAGACCATCTGGATAACATTTTTATTTTGCATCAAAAACTTTTTATTCCAACTATAATATCCCTGTGCCAAGTCACCAAAACAATAGAACAAAATATTTTTTAAAAGCACACACACACACATACACACACACACCCCTCCATCAACACCATCACCACCACCAACAAAATAACAAAATGCTACAATCCTTAAGTTAAAAACTTAAGTGCAATTGTTGGAAACAACCTAGATGTTCACAAGTTACTTCTAGATGATAAAATAATGAATTATTTTAATGTTTTAAGAAACATACAATGGAAGTTATTTTTAATTTAAAAAATATATTTTCTAATAGAAGTTTAATATTTTCAGCTAAAAATTTAGGGCTCAGCCTCAATTTAGCCAATACTTTTAATCAAGGTTCTGCAAACTTATTTTGTAAAGGCTCCAGTACTAAATATTATAGACTTTGCAGGACATAAGGTCTCTGTCACAAACATTCAACTCTGCCTCTGAAGCAGGAAAGCAGCAGTAAATAATGGTAAATAAATGTTCGTGGCTGTGTTCCAATAAAACTTTGTTTGTATAAACAGATGGCAGCCCAATTTGACCAGTAGGCTGTAGTTTACCAAACCATGATCTATAAAGCAAACATTTAGCAGAAATACTTTTCCAGTGAGCGATGGCTACTTGTGAATAAAAATAAATATTACTAATATTGTTAGAGAATCCCCAGGTGGGGCAAATGGTTAATGTGCTCAGCTGCTAACTGAAAGGTTGGAGGTTTGAGTGCACCCAGAGGTGCCTCAGAAGAAAGGTCTGGTGATCCACTTCTGAAAAATCAGCCATTGAAAACCCTATGGAACACTGTCTATTCTGACACACATTGGGTCACCATGAATCAAAGTCAACTCTACAGCGACTGGCTAGTTAACATTGTTAAGCTCACTGAATTTTTATTCCTTCTCAAGGGAAGACAAAACTCTAATGTTAAATTCCAAAATTTTATTACATTGGTTTCAATTCCGTAGGTATAACAGGTAGTGACAATGAGTGTCATGGATTGAATTGTGTTCCCCAAAAATATCTGTCAACTTGGCTAGGTCATGATTCACAGTATTGTGATTATCTACCATTTTGTCATCTGATGTGATTTCCCTACGTGTTGTAAATCCTATCCCTATGATGTAATAAGATGGATTATTGGCAGTTATAGTGACGAGATTTCTAAGATTAGATAGTGTCTTAAGCCAGTCTTTTTTGAGATATAAAAGACAGAAGCAAGCAGAGAGACATGGGGACCTCATACCACCAAGAAAGCAGTGCCAGGAGCAGAGTGTGTCCTTTGGACCTGAAGTTCCTGTGCTAAGATGCTCCTAGACTATGGGAAGATTGATGACAAGGACCTTCCCCCAAAGCAGACACAGAGAGAAAGCATTCCCCTGGAGCTGGCGCCCTGAATTTGGACTTGTAGCCTACTGGACTGTGGGAGAATAAACTTCTCTTTGTTAAAGTCATCCACTTGTGGTATTTCTGTTAGAGCAGCACTAGATGACCGAGACAATGAGGCACTGCTCCTTGGAGACTTCTCTGGCCAGGCCACATCAGGCAGCTGTCAACTGCACTGTTTGCTCTCTCCACGGAAAATACCAAAATAACTCAAAATCCACACTTTTCCCTTCTGTCCTGACACTAGCTGTCCATGCAGCACTTCTTCCTCTGACCCTAACCACCTGGAGCCAGGTCAAAGCTCACAGGTCAAAGGCCACAGTCCTCCAGGCCACCACACGGGCCCAAGACTTCAGACGCTTGTCAGTCCCCAGGGCTCCCCTCACATCTGACTTGCTGGCTACAGATTAGGGGTTTTCCAACCACCCCTTCAGGATGCCAGCTGCAAGCTTGGGGGTTCCCAGCCCCTGTCACTTCTGGGCTGCTGGCTCTCACTTCTCCTTCAAGTTCAATAATTCTCTAGAACAACTCCCAGATCTCACAAAAAGAGCTACGCTTACAATTGAAGATTTCTTATAAAGGATACAAATCAGCATAAAGAAGAGAGCAACGTCTGGGAGGGTTCCCAACATGGAGCCTTCGTGATCCGAGAGGGACACGCTACCCTTTCACGTGCATCAATGTCTGTCACCAATCAGGAAGACCATGGAGCTTCCATGTCCAGAGCCTTTAGGGGTCCTCATTACGTAGCTGTGAGATGGGCCCATTTCAGGAGGTGGTCTTTCTAGCCTGGCCAGCCTCCACCTGAGTCACATCATTAGCATAAACGTTCAGGTGTGATCTGGAGGCCTATAGATAACAAAGTCATGTCGATTACTCAGTAAATTCCAAGCATTTACAGTTACCTCTCAAGAATCAAGACAAAGGCCAAATTCTTTGGATAAAGTTAATGTGAACTCTACACCCTCTGAAAGGGCTAGCACCCACAGTTATGTCTTAAGAGAATTCCCCACAGACTTTTGCTAGGGAAAAGCGCACAGATGACTCAAGTTGTCACAAATACCCTGCAACATTCCTCCCCAATCTGCAAAGAGGATGAATCCAGAAAAGGTTCAGCTAACTGGGGGATGATGACGTTTTATTTTGACATTATCCTTTCATAGCCACTTACAGGAAATGTTGGCAGCATCTTCATTTTATAGATAATAAAACTGATAATCAAAGATCACAAGTAACTTCACCAAGGTCAGACAGCCAAGGAAGGAAGCAAAATGCATCTATTATTTATTCTTTTCAAATTCTGTGATTTTTTCATTGTTTCATACCCTTAAAGTAAATATTGATTTCTGCTATTTCTCATACTTGAGAAATATACAGACCCCAAATTATCACAGAAGACCTGAAGAATGTTTGACCAGTGTTTAATTAAATTATAAATGTTACCACTTTACCTGATTTTATTGTACCAATTTCATGGTTAGAAATAAACTAGACACAAGGTCAAATTTTATGCCAGCGTATAATCAGTTATAAACCTGTCATCCAAATTATTGGGCACATGTTTACTTTAGTTTTTCAGATTGATACTGAACCTAAAACAGAACAAAAAGTCTCATGGAACACACAGACACTCCATGCTATGTTCTCCAATCGCGATTTGAGAAACAACAGTCTATGCCATATTTCACTATCAGCATCTGAAAACAGTGGCTTCAAATTCACTCTTCAACTGCTATATTGTTTTGGCCAAGGAGACAAAAAAATAAACTAGTATTGAAAGTAAATTATCCATTAGGAATATTCAGATTCATTAAAATTTCAGTAAATTTAACTTATAATTATTGAATGTCTTCTAGGCGCCAGGCATTGTATAGATGCCGGGAATCTCACCACAAAGATAATTAAATACAGTTTTTCTCCACAATTAATCATCACTAATATAGTGGGGGAGCCCTGGTGGTGCAGTGGTCATGAGCTCGGCTGCTAACAAGAAGGTTGGCAGTCTGAACCCACCAGCCACTCCTTGGAAACCCTATGGGGCAGTTCTACTCTGCCTTAAAGGGTCGCTATGAGTTGGAATCAACTTGACATCAACAGGTTTGGATTTTTCAATACAGTGGGATTAAAAAACAAAAACAAACACCAGTTGCCACTGAGTCGATTCCAACTCATGGAGACCCCACGTGTTTTAAAGTAGAACTGTACTCAGTAGGGTTTTCAATGGCAGTGATCATCACCAGGACTTTCTTTCAAGGCACCTCTGGGTGGATTCAAACAGCCAAATTTCCATTAGTAGCTGAGTGCTTATAAAAGGTAAACAGGATGAACATAGAGCATACGGAATTAGGACATCCAAACAAGCTCAGAGGGGAGAAGTAAAGTGATATCAACAATGAGTTTTAGGGACAAGTAGGAGTTCACCTGGTAGACAGGGAATGGTTGAGAAGATATTATACTTCATGCAGAAAGAGAATGAGGCAGTGCATAGAAAGGTGAGAGAACACGGAGGCACCAGGGGAAACTGCAAGGTATCTCCCAGTCTCTTAGGTTGATGTACAATCTACTTGAAACCCTTCCCAATATGTCTACACGTGCCGGGTTACCTTTGGCTCTGAGCCCTGGCTTTTCACTTACTGAGTTCCTTCTTCCAATGTCAAGCCAGATGTGAAACTCAAACTCCTTCTCAGTTTTTACAAAAGGCACACACAAGGTGTTCCTGAGCAAACTGGAGTGACTCAAGTTTTGAAAGGATCCCTTCATCAGTCAGTCAGTCAACAAATGTTTATAGAGTGCCTCCCCTGTGCTAGGAACCATTTGCTAGGAATACAGCGCTGAATAGAAAAGATAAAAGTCTTGCGCTTCATGGAGTTCACATTTTAGTGGGAGGAGCTTCTGTTTCAAATGGTGAGATGAGTTTCACAGAAAGAAGTAAACCTCTTCATGAGAGTTTTGCTTTTAGAAGTTCTTTACCACTCCATTCCCCTTCGCAAACACATACCAAAAGAGAATTTTTTCACTCACTGTTCATGCCAGATATTTTCTCTTTGCATCACACCACCTCACTGGACCCTCTCTTCCCATCTGAATTCCCTCGCTCTCCCATCAGATTTTTTTTCTTCTTTTTTCTCATATAGAGCAGCTTAACTATTTCCTATGTTAATTAGGGCCCCGTAGATACCAATGTCCTCATGATCATACTTCTACCCCAAATAAAAAAATTAAAAAACCATTGCTGTCGAGTCCATTCCGACTCATAGCTACCCTATAGAACAGAGTAGAACTGCCGCATAGGGTTTCCAAGTGGTGGCTGGTGGATTCAAACTACCAACCTTTTGGTTAGCAGCTGAACTCTTAACCACTGCATCTCCCATATAGCTTATCAAAATTCTCCCTCTAAGAATATTTTAATGTTAACAAATAATTAAGTATAGCTCAAATTTAGGGTGCACGTTTGAAATTGACGGGGGATGAGATTATAAAGGTCTTGTGAATGAACAAAAAGTAAAAAAAAAAAAAAAAAATGTGTGAAAATTCGAAGATGAAATCTTGATGTAGTAACCTGGCTTGAGAATGCTCAAATTGGGGCATTGTTTCTAAATGTTGACCCTATTCAGAGTTGTAAGAGCAAACACAGCATTCTTTAGGGCAATACCTCTTTCTTACCCCTCATTGGCCAATCAGCTACCTCTTTTGGGAAATGAAAAACTCAAGTCAGTAATTTTTCCTCTTAAAAGACACCTTGTCACAAGTCCTTTCCCTTCTTGGAGGTGCTGCAGCTGCGCTCCTGAGGGATTGAGTTGGGAAGTCAGGAAGTACTGATCAGAGAGCAGGCAAGGGAAGCTGAGATCCTGGAGGGGCTGGAGTTACTGCTAATGACAAGGGCAGGAGAAGGGTATGACCATGTGAGTGAGTGGGAGGGAGTGGCTGAGGCTGGCTGGATAACAGACAGGAGGTCAAGTAACCGAGAGATCAGTGTCCAAATGATTATCTACGTGGATATTAAAATTAACAAGAATTATACCATAGGGTTCAGGGGAGCAACAGTGAACTGGGATGTGTCGTTGTTGGGGTAGTAGATAGTTATAGCAAAGGAAGAGAGGTGGTATAATCTGATGATATGAGATTTAAAGTCGGGGTTTGGGGGAGAGGAAGAAGGAAGAAAGGTGTGAAGCATGCAAAAGTAGCAACGAATGGCAAAAAGGGCACTTATCCCACTCTGGGCCCGGAGGTTTGAGGTGTGTTTAAGAAAAAGTAGCCACTATTTGAGAGGGCTTACTGGGAAGCAGTATCTTCAAGTAGGTTTCAATGAACATTATAAGGTGAAGGGAACATTCACAGGAACAGTTTAGGATATAAGGGATTTTGTTGGAACCTTTATTTCTAGGGAGCATAGTGAAAGGACACTAGGAGATGGGCTCCATCTGATCCAGACAAGGTCCATTTTATGTACATATTCATGGAGGCTTTCTTCTAAGCAGTTTAAGAATTGGAGTCTGGAAATTGAGGACTGGCCTAGGAGTCTCAGGCTTCTTGTGGAGACAGATATGAACAAGAATAAAGGTCTCACGAGATTAGTATTAAAAAACAAACAAGCCCATTGCCGTCGAGTCAATCCTGACTCATAGTGGCCCTATAGGTGAGTCTATCAGTATAAATGGTCCCAACTCAAATAACGAAGAGGAGACTGTGTTTCTTTCAGGAGAAGGGTTGGAAGGCTTTACAAGGAACACACACAAATTTCCAGAGGACCCACCTGGCTGTTGCTAATCGTTATCACTCCAAGTGGGTCTGTGGATACTTTTTTGATACCTGCAGCTGGGTGGTCTTACTTCAAGTGCAACAGCTCCCTTTCATTTAGGGAAATGTATGGGTGAATAACCTAATATTTCAATATTATATTTACAAAATTTCCTGAAGCTGACTGTCATTGATAGCCTATTGCCATTAATATACAACTGTATTTAATAATTTTGTTCTTTGATACTTTTTTTGTACCTTGGACAACATGCCTCCCTAATTCAAGCTTTTTGCTTGACTAAACAGAATTTGATCCTTCGTCATTGTAGCAATCTCCTGTTTTTATGGTTTAGTTAAGAATAATGTGACCTAGATGAATTTATCCAATATCCCTGAGTTGATACATGGGATGAGGTGGCTTAGTTAACTGGGCAAAATTGATTTCAGATTATAGGATAAAGTGAATGTGGTTATCCCACCGGGAGCCACATGACACCAGACACAATGAGAACCAGCAACAGTGGTGCTCAAAGGCTATTCCAAGACTACAAGACTATAATTATCCCTTTGTTGCTGAAAAATCATGCTGTTTATCACCACTCCATACATCTGTCAATGCTGAGTGAGTAACGGCATCCTACATACATATTCATAGGGCCTTTCTTTTATGAATCTCAACTAAGGGAAACATTACTTCCCATTCTCTCCCATCAAAACAACCAAATAAGAAAAAAAGAAAGAGAGAAAAGACAACTACAATGATAACAACAAACAATGGTTTTCTAATTTTTTTTTGTTAGTGATTGGCCCAAAACGGATTCAAGATTCTGGTTTTGTTCACCCAACAAATATTTACTGAGTGCTTACTGTTTACTGTGCAGTGCGTTAGGCTTTGTTAGGGAGCAATGCTCTCTTCCCAGAACTTAAAACATTTTTTCCAGTTGCTATCAAGTCGACCCCGACTCACAGCGACCTCACATGTGTCAGAATAGAACTCTGCTCCATAGGGTTTCCAATGGCTGATATTTTATGGACTTAGATTGCTAGGCTTTCTTTCTGAGGTACCTCTGGGTGGGCTTGAACTGTCAAACTTTTAGTTAGCAACCAAGGGCATTAACCGTTTCTACCACCCAGGGACTCCTTTTACAACTTAGAGTTTACAAATACATTCAGCCAGAATGCATCTCAAAATCTCCTGCCACCTTGCCAGTCTTGGTCTTATCATTCAGGCTCTTTAGCGTGAATTCAGCTTTGGGTAATCAGGTCATATTGTACAGATGTAATAATTAGTTTACATCTGTAACCTGCTGTTACGGATTGAATTGTGTCCCCCCAAAAAGTATGTCAACTTGGCTAGGCCATGACTCCCAGTATTGTGTGGTTGTCCACCATTTTGTGATCTGATGTGATTATCCTATTGCTGTAAATCCTAACCTCTATGATGTTAACAAGACAGGATTTGAGGCAGTTATGTTAATGAGGCAGGAATCAATCTACAGGATTAGGTTCTGTCTTGAGTCAACCTCTTTTGAGATATAAAAGAGGAATTGAGCAGAGAGGGGAAGGACCTCATGCCACCAAGAAAGATGCACCAGGAACAGAGTGCTTTTGTCTTAGGCTGGGTTCTCTAGAGAAGCAAAAACAGTAAAGCATATAAATATATATAGACAGAGATTTATATCAACACAGTGGCTTACATGGTTGCAGAGGCTGGAACATCTCAAATCTGTGGGTCAGGATAGAGGCTTCTCCTGATTCACGTAGCTCCAGAGGCTGGCGAACCCAAGACTGGCAGTTCAGAAAGCAGGGCTCTTGCTCATAGGCTGTGAAGATCGATGAAACCTAAGATCGTCAGACAAGACCACAGGTAAGCTGCTAGCTCAGGTCCCCAGAACAAGAGGTCAGATGAACAGGAGCCAGCTGCAGGATCCGGAGCAAGCAAAAGCCCACAAGCCTTGCCAGAATGTCCAGTTAGATTCGATCCAGGCCACAGACTCAAGGAAACGCCCTTTCAACTGACTGGCTACTCACAGCAGATCCCATCATGGAGGTGATCATATTATATCAAATCTCATCATGGAAGTGATCACAACATCATACAACTGCCAAACTACATCATAACTACCAAACCACTGAGAATCATGGCCCAGCCAAGATGACACACAACCTTAATGATCACAGTGTCCTTTGAACCCAGGGTCCCTGTGCTGAGAGGCTACTAGACCAGATTCAACAGAGACAGAAAGCCTTCTCCTAGAGCTGGCACCCTGAATTCGGACTTCTAGCCTCCTAAACTCTGAGAGAACAAATTTCTGTTTTTCAAAGCCTTCCACTTGTGGTATTTCTGTTATAGCAGCACTAGATGACCAAATCACCTGCCATGAGAAGAGGACATGAATATTAGTAGGGTCTTTGATCATTAGTTTTGAGGGGTTGCACATTGAGATTTCTGATCCCTGGGAAGCCATACCAGAACAGCAAGAGTACAAGGTCAGGAATACAACAGGCTGGACTAGAGAATCCAAGAAAGAGTAAAAGAATCAGTCAGTCACAAAAGGACAGATACTGCATGATTCCACTTACATGAAATATCTAGAATAGGCAAGTCTTTTCAGGCCAGGATTATAAGTGGTTACCAGAAGCAGGTGGAAGGAAAGGGAAAGAGGACTCACTGCTTAGGGAACACTAAGCTCCTATTAATGGTGATGAAAATATTTAGAAAGGGATAATGGTGATAGTTATACAGCATGATGAACACAAAGTCACTGAATTTTACAAGTGAAGAATGTTGAAGTGCCAAATGTTTTTTACACATATATTTGCCACAATAAAAACAAAAACCAAAAACCACTTAAAAAAAAACAATGAGGGAATTCATGTCTATTTCTGGGGCAATCTTTTTCTATTTTATTGTGGTTAAAATACACTTAACAAAACATATGCCATCTCAACAATTTCTACATGTACAATTCAGTAAAACTGATTACATTCTTCAAGTTGTACAACCATTCTTGCTATCCTTTTCCAAATCATTCTACCACCATTAAACAGAAACTCAATGGTTGAGTTATATAGTAACTCAACAAGTCTGTATAATAACTCAATGCTCAAATAATCTAAGTCTAATTGATAATTGGCAGCACAGAGAGAAATCACACAGCTTCCCTGATACAGAATGGCTGCACCATTTGGCATTCCCACAAGCAATGGATAAGGGTTCCAGTTTCCCCACATCCTCGCAAACAGTTGTAATTTTCTTTTTTTTTCTTAACTGTCCTAGTGGGAGTGAAATGGTATTTCATTTTGGTTTTGATTTGCATCTCTTGGATAGCTAATGACATTGAGCATCTTTTCATGTGTTTGGTGGCCATTTGAAAGTTCTCTTTGGTGAAATGCCTATTAAAGTCCTTTGCTCGTTTTATGATTGGGTTGTCTTTTTGTTGTTATGTTGTCAAAGTTTTATATATATTTTGGTTATCATATTCTTATCAGATATTTGGTTTCTGAGGATATTCTCCCAATCAGTAGCTTGTCTTTTTGCTTTTTTGATAAAGCATTTTGATGATCAAAAGTTTTTAATTTTTATTAGGTCCCTTTTACTTATTTTGTCCTTTGCTGTTTGTGCTTTTGTTATTACATTAGATAATCCATTGTTAAAAGCTAGGTCCAACAACATCGCCCCTGCATTTTCTACGGTTTTAGTTTGCACATTTAGGTCCTTAATCCATTTTGAATTTGTTTTTGTGTATGGTATGAGGCATGGATCCTGCTTCACTTTTTGGCATGTGGAAATCCAGTTTTCTCAACACAGTTTATTGAAGAGACTCTTCTTTCCCCACAGAATGGACTTAGTACCCTTGTCAAAAATCAATTGACCATAGATGTGTGGGTTTAGGCAGAGATTATTTGAGATAATATGGGTGGTCCCGATTCAATCAGTTGAAAAGACTGAGGTTTTCCTGAAGGAAGAAGAAATTCCTCCTGTGCACAGCAGCTTTCCCCTCTGGCCAAGAGTTCCAGCATGCCCTTGCTGACCGCCTGCTCTGTGGACTTCAGACTTCCCATAGCCAGTCCCCACAGTCACGTGAAGCAGTTCCTTGCAATACATTTCTTAATATGTCCTGCTTCTTGTTGAACCCTAGCTGACCCAGAAAGAAAGCACTTGTCTGTTATTATTACAGTTTAGTAAACCATATACTAACAGGCATGAGAAAAATTGTGCAACTAGATATACTGCATCTGAAATGGTGACAAGGAGAAAAACTCAAACAAAACTGAAAATATTTATTAATAATATTTTTTCACGTGCATTTTAACCAAATGCATTTTTATTCTAACACGAGAACTTCTCCAAAATCTTCAGCTGTGGGAAATGAAGCAATTCGCTGCCCAAAACCTGGCCTATTGCCTCATAAGTTACCGAATGCATTAACTACTAAATTTGTTTCATATAAAACCATTCCTAAGATAACTGTCTAGCATAAAACTGAGTTTAGATTCATTTCTATCTGGCAAGTATCAAGAAGCCTTCTATTTGCTCCATAAGAGACAACGATCAAGTCCACTGCTTGGTTTTGTCAGGATTTCTATAAACCTCTATGAGGCTCTTGAGATTTTCACATCTAGAAATGAATTTTTAACGTCTTGTGGAATTTATTCTGTTATTTTATTTCCTGTGGCTTTAAAAAAAGATTTGTTGTTACAGTGATTTATTTGTCATTGACCTTATTTATGAGGGTCATAATCCACTCTTCTGTATTTCCTTTAAAATAATAATGATGATAATGTTGACATGTATTGAAGATTTACAATATGCAAGGCACTCTGTGAAATGGGTTACAGATATTCTCTCATTTAATTCTCACAATAGTCCTTTAAGATAAAAAAACCAGTTGCCGTCAAGTCGATACTGACTAGGTACTATCATTATTCTCAGTTTACCTGCAAAGAAGTGCAGGCACGGAGAAGAGAAATAACTGGCTGTAGGTCAAACAGCTAATGTACAGTGTAAGTTACTGTGATTACTTTGAAACCAAAAGGAAATTAAGTGTTCATTATTATTATTTCATAATGATTAATATTGTAATATCTCATTTTTAAGATTAGTAAATTAAATGTTTGTCTTTCTACAAAAGCAAACAAAACAAGTGATTTTTTTCCTTGACATGACCCAGATATTTCTTTCCTTCTCCAAAACTAATAAAGCAAAATAAAAAGTATTCTCACTTCTGATTTATAATATAATGCAGGGTATATTCTTTTTTTTTTTTTTTTTTCAAATTTCTAAGAGAAGAATAAAACTATTTTTATGTTCCACCAATATTTAATGGTAGAAGACAGTTATTCTAAGGATTCTGACCATTGGCCTTTCTGCCTTCTTTCCCTTCTCTCTTCCATCTTTCCTTCCCTCTTTGCCTCTCATTATTCCATGTTTTAAAAACACTTGCGGGTGTTTTTCTTCCCCATAGAAATGCATAGAGCTCCTAGAATTTACTATCACTTTGATAGTCATCTTAACCGTGGTCTAAGACTGGCGAACAGATACAAGGAAAAACCTTAGTCATTGTTCTCACCTTCTTGACTATGTTTTCTTTCCAAGCAGAAGGAAGGTAGGAAGAAAGTGGCACAATAGTTTTCAAGCACAGAAAGAAAAGAACTGTCTACCAAGAATTGTAACCCAGCAAAAATAGCATTCAGAAGTAAAGCGTAAATTAAGCCATTCTCAGACGGACAACGAAAAGACTCTGTTGCCATTCTGTTTTATCTTGGCATTGTCTTCTGTTGATTATCCTTTCTCTTTCAAGCTGAGATTTTCCTGGTCCTTGATATGATAACTGATTTTCAAGAATCCTGGACATTTGGGGAATTATATTATGGGACTCCAGACCTTATTTAAATCTGCTGTTTTAATAGGCCTCCCCTGATACCACACCATTATTGCTAGATGGGGGTGGAAGACCCGGTTCCCCACTTGGCCTCCATTGACGTCCCAGGGTAGGAAGGGACATCTCATTACTGCTGGGCTGGGGCAGAAGTGCAGGTTACCCACTAGGCCCCTACTAATACCACCATGGTTACAAGGGGTGGAGTGTCTCGTTACTGCTTCCTACGTGGCCATGAGCGCATGGAGTGGTCTCCTTATCACTGGGCATTGATAAAAGTCCTGAGTCTCCACTAGGCCTCGTCTGACACCACTCCGATAGGGACAGGGAGGGGTGTCTCATTACAGCAAGGTAGGGGTGGAGGCCCAGGCTCCCTGTACTTTCTCACTGAAGGAGGGGAGCTCATTACTGCCTGGTGGGGATGAAGAAGGGGCTAGGGTGACAGTCTATGCTCCCCACTCAGCCTTTGCAGTAGTGAGTCAGGATGGGGCCTCAAATTTTTCTGTAGTGTTTGGTAGAATAATGCAGTTATCGTTTAAAAGCTTTCTGCCTTGCCTCTTTCCTGGTCCTTTGGCTAGAGAAAGCATGCTTTTGTTGTTGTTTGTGTCTGTGGGCATTTGTATGTTGCTGGCCTCTCCAACACCCAGACCAGGACGTACGTGGCCAAAAAAAAGCTCAGGAAATTCGCCATGATGTCCTTCCTCAAGTGCTATGGTCCCTAGCTGGTCTCCTTTTCTAACTCCACCTTTCTGAATTTGCCATGTTTGTTTTAGGATTTTTAGCTGTACTTGATGGGAGTCATAGGGAAACGCGCATCTACTACATCTTTCTACCGCAGTAGTTTAGATCATCATTCTCTCGTCTCATTTTCCACTTTTCCTTGTGTGTCTCTGTGTCCATTCTGCTATTTTTTATAATTAAAATAGGATCAGATTTAGAGTCTATTCTACTCAAGTATGACTTCATTAATGTAAAAAAGAAAACACTATTTCAAAACAGAATCGTATTTACTAGTACAGTGTAAAACAAAAAAAAAAAAAAAAAAAACCCATTGCTGTAGAGTCAATTCCGACTCATAGTAACCCAGTAGGACAGAGGAGAACTGCCCCATAGGGTTTCCAAGGAGAAGCTGGTGGATTCAAACTGCTGACCTTTTGGTTAGCAGCCAACCTCTTAACGACTGTGTGTGTACAGGCGCCTGGATTTTAATGCACTGATGGGGGGAGGGACACAATTCAATCCGTAATACACAGTAAGGGCTGGATGAACACAGATGAGCTCCAGTCCATCTGGTGTTCAATACCATAGAAGTTGGCTTGGGACGCCACCTGCCCAGCAATGGAGGACATTGTAGTCCAGAAGAACACAATCTTTTCTCCAATTATAAGGCTCCCTAAGGCAAATGATTAAGGGCTCAACTACTAGCCAAAAGGTGGGCGATTCAAATCCATCAAGAGGTGTCTTGGAAGACAGGCCTGACGATCTGCTTCTAAAAGGTCACAGCCTTGAAAACCCTGTGGAATGCAGTTCTACTTTGTACACTTGGGGTCACCATGAGTCAGAACTGTCTCCACAGCAACTACCGTCAACCACAATGTGAGAAGCTGACTTCTCCAGCCAAGAAACGGAGGGACTCCCCTTCCGCCAGGTGCCAGATTGTCTAGGCAACTCAGGGTACGGTCTAGGCACTGCTGCCCGATGCGTGTGCTCATTGGATTGCATTCATAGCAATATATACTTCATATTTCGTATCTCTACCTCCTCCCCAGATACAAAATCCTTTTGATTTCAAATTATTAGTCGCAAAAGATGAATTCGAGTCTATTTTTATAAGAAGGATCTGATGAAATAGATATTCTTTAAATTGACTACATAAATGAAAAATAATACAGTTCTTTGAAAAATCAGAAAAGTCACAAATGCTATGACAGAGTAGGGAGGGGAATTCAGGTCTGAACTGTAATGCCAGGCCTTCTACTTCAATGCCAGGTGTTCTAAGCTGTCTCTATGCAAGGAAGAGAACATTTTTGGGGAGTTTCAAGAAAAATGCCATTATTTTTTTCCTTTTCCTTTCAATTAACATAGAAAACAAAATAGATCTGCGTATTTCTTTTTAAAATGTTTCATTTGAATCATGATAGTTAACTTCATTGCTCACTGCTACTTAATTTGCTGCTGGAATATTAATTATTGCTAAAACTTACATCATTTACCTGTGACAAAACAAGTAGTTAAGGTGGTGTTTTACTATGTAAACAAAGTAAATGATAGACAAAGAGAACTTTCACTTTTCAACTGATTGTCTTGAGGCTGTGCTGGCAGAATCAAAGGAAGAAGTGAACGGAATTACAAAGCAAGCTGTCATCACTGACTTGGATGTAAATCAGGACTGACTACCATCAACATGCAACACAACACTTACTCAGTTACCAAGAAACATTTAGCACAGATCATATTTTTATTGTCGGAAAAATAGAGATAACACCACATTTGTCAGCTCAACCATTTCTCACGTATACTATTCAGTGAGATCAATTACATCATCAGCCATGTTAGGAGACCCTCACCAATGTCCTTAGCCAAATTTTCCATCCTTATAAAGAAAAACTCAAAGCATATGCCATGTTTTATCAGCAGGGCTTAAAGAAGGTTCTTACACATGACTGCTGACTAATTAGCAGGGTACATGGGCCGAAAGAATCCCAAGTTAAAGAAGTGTGTCGTGGCGTGGTCACACATGAGAAAATAACAAAGAAACAGTCTATAAAACACCAAACCTCTCTTTGTTTCCAGCATAGATATACAGGCAGCATATAGAAAACTTGGCAGTGAGCATGCAATATTCAGAAACATAAATGCAACCCCTCTGAGAAATATCCTCATGCAATTACTTGGGCTTCTTTTGGAATAAAATTAAGTTGTCAGGCAACAGACCAAGATCTAATTTCTCAGGAATCACGAGGGTGTGGTGTGGAAGGGCTGGTGGGGAGGGAGGGAGTAGACAGAATACGCCAAGCCACTTGGTTATAAATGGTTAGATGCACTAGATTGATTTGTTGTGCTTGTGAATCTCATAATGAGAAGGTGTTAATGAAATTGATGTCTTAAAATGTTGATTCTCACTAGAAAACTGTCCGCTTTATTTTAAAAGACAGCTGTGCAGAGATGAGAAAACCAATCCACGGTAACTGCAGAGGTCAGGGGCCAGGTTGTAACTTCTCTGTATGTGCCGCGGCATCTCATTGGAAGCAGCAGAGGCGCATCTGTGGATGGCAGCTAAGCAGAAAATACAATCATGTGGCAACTCAGCAGCTCCCTCTCCACGCTCAGAAGATACTGACATAAAGTCTTAAATTCTGCCTTTCCGGGCCCGTCAGACACAAAGACAATCATATACAGTCTCGTCTGCATTCCACTTGGTTTCACTTAACATTGTCTCATAAGCGTTTTCAGTGATTTTGCCAAGTATAATAATAAATTAAATGCCTCGGTAGTCTATAAAATACTTTTAAATTATATTTAACAATATAATACCTAACATATTACTGAAGTGAGCAGCATCCATTCACAAGAGTGAATTATGAAAAATCAAAATATTTACTTGTAAAGGTCAGTAATAGCTAAAGTCTATTGTTTTCTAAATCTCTAGCAAGATTTTTAACCAGAGACTATACTTTTACCTCATTCATTCCTAAACACACACACACAGACACACAGACACACAGACACACACATGAACACATGCACAGACACACACACACGCACACACTGTGCCCTCCTCCCCCAGGTGCATAATTGTCACCGGCTGTAATCTGTGCCAATGTCTGTGCCACACCTAGACCTAGATGTTCTAATTGGACACAAAAGCAATAAATGTAATGGGATATGGCTAACCTCTCAAAGGCCTATTAGTTTACTCAGCTGTAACAAGGACTCTAGTGGGAAATTTAAGTAGTTCCAATAAACCACAGAAAGGCAGATAGAAACTGCTAGTAGAATGACAATTTCAGAAAAAAAGAAACGTGATGAAAATTATTTGTAAAAATGGCTTGGCGGAGGCATTGTCTGACCTCCTCCAACTTCACAAGGTGGGAGGAGAATAGCCCATGGCATTCTCTACTTCTACTTCTTTGCTGCATTCGATAATTCATTGCACTGGCTTCACAGAACTCACAGACCATACTCATGATAGTGGGGTTTATTAGGGAAGCAACAGATTACAATTCAGGTTCAAGAATGCTCAGGATACAATTCTTCCATCAGAACAGCCTTTTTTCACCTGTGCCTGCAGGCACACCTCTCTCTGGTCCTCGGCCTGTCCCCTCCTTGGGCAAGTGTTACAAATCTCTTTTAGCTCTGCTGGTAAGTGCCTGGAGATAACCTACTCCACCAGTAAGCCTTGGTCCTAAGGCGTTCAGCTCTAGCTTCATGGGTCAGCCAACCAAGCTCCACCAAGTGCCTGGAGGCACCCTACTCCACCAGCAAGTCTCCTGCCCAAAAGCACTCAGCTGTCTCACTCCATGGGCCATCTTCTGCTGGTTTTTCCTGCCACTGTTTCTCTGCCACCACTTCTCACCGTCTCCAGTGTTACAGCTCTCTCCCTCTCTGTCTCCTGGTTCCAGGAGTTTCTCAGAACAGGGATCCCAGGTCTAAAGGACATGCTGCACTCTTGGCTCTTCTTCCTTGGTGCTGGTGAAATCCCCAATTCCCGCCTCTGGATGGCTCATTTTAACCCTAGAGGAACGGCAGAACTGACCAGTCCCCTTGGTGGGCCACAGTTACCTTATTTGCACAGTCTAACCCAATCACTTGAGTGGGAGTTACAACACCATGTCGAGAAGGACCATGCAAAAGCAGTCAATTGCACTGCAACATTCTAGTATTAGTATCAATCTACAATTTCTACCAGTCTTCTGCTAGCTTCTATCCCTTCCTAGTATCCTCCATATGGTAATATTCTTCTAAAAGGGCAGGCATGAATTGGATCTTCGTAAGTGTGAGTTTTTACTCTGGGTTTCCATAATGTCTTCTTGGTTCAATGTTGATCTGATGGTAATTTTTATTCATAAGTTTCTATGCTTAGTATTGCATAATCTCGCATGGCCTTTATACACATGCACACACACACACACACACACACACACACACACACACAATTATGAATAGCCTTACACAGTCACTTAAACAGTCGACTCCTAGCCCCTCTTTTTAAGCTTTTTCCAGGCTCATTCTGCACATCAGGAAACGGAAATTTTACTACAAGTTAAAGAGCCAATTCCTTAAAGCGTAGTAAAATGTAACTTTTATGTATTTCGTAAATACTGACATATATGTAACTTGGAGGTAGTAACAGCTTTTATAAGTAAATATTCTTACTGAACATTGTAAGTTATCTTTTTTACGGATCGAATTAACATCTCAAAACATTTCATTAACTCACTTCTTCTCTCCCTCTGGAATTCCCCAATGCCACGCTGGCAGAGTTCTTTAGGGTCTCAGAAAAGGATGTCCTGAGCCACTTGCTGCCTGTGGGCCTGAGTGCCCTCAAAGCCACGGGTACTGGTGAACTGGACAGAAGATACACTGGTGGGTGGAAGAGTTCCCTGGTCGGACAGTCGGAGGGAAAGGACTGCAATGTGCGCACCGTAAAAGGCTCAGGCAGATCCCTCCCAGGGGTCAGAGGAAATACAACTGTTTGTATTCCTTGCAGTCAATCACAAGAAACGAAATGGCCCCACTTTCCCTACCTATAAAGAAGCCAAGATCCTAACCAGCAACACTAAAGAAAAGCATCTACGGGTAAGTAACAATACCAACAAAAAGTAGAACCTATTTAAGGTACTCCTTCCCTTAAGGGAGAAAAATCAAGTTTGAAAAAGCCAAAACTGGTAGCTTCCATTGAAATACAACTAATAGAAGAAAGGGAAAAAATCTTTAGCCAGAAGGTAAAGAGGTTCGCAGGGAGACTGAATGAGAGATCCAAAAAGACTTTTTTAGAACTAATGAATATGGTTTCCACTTTTTAAAAAGTTAAACGTTAGAAAATGGAAAAAAAAAAAAAGAATGATGTATGCTAATAAGCTATTTAGAGTTGGAGGATTAAGGAAAATAAATAGGTCATGACAAAAATAAAGTTACACACAGCTGGAATTTATGTGTAAAAAAATGAGACAGGCAGAACAGAGACGAGAGATCAAAAAGAATATAACAGCATGCCCAAAAGCTGGGAAAAGAATTATTAGACAAATGTTAGAAAAGAAGCTACTCTGAACTATAGAATCTTCAAATCAAAAGAGCTATGATGTCCCAGACAGTTTTAATGAATGACACACACACACCCCCCTAGGCACATTATGTGAAATCCCTAAAATCCAAGGAGAAAGAAAAATCTTACAACCTCCAGAGAGAAAATTCCAAAAGAAAGATAGAAGTCATACTTTCTAAACTCTCTCTCAATAGAGTTAAGTCAAAATTGATGTTGGAAGCAGAACTGGGATTTTATAAAGTGCATTAAATAAGAATTATTGGGAAAAAGGCATAAGTTCAGAGAGAAGCTCATACTAGCATGAGACTAAAAGTTCTGAAGGATTTTAAATTTTAACTAAGGATTTGGAGCAAGGGCAGAAGGAAGTTCAGCCACCACCATCTGTTGCCACTGAGCCAATTCCAACTCACGGTGACCCTGTGGCTTGCAAGACTGTAACCTTCTGTCTGCGGTGCCTCTGGGTGAGCTCATACTAGTTAGCAGTTGAGTTAGTAGTTGAGTTCTTAATCGTGTGAGCCACCAAGGGACTCCATCGAGTGAAGTAGACAACTTGAGATATTTCCTAAATGTTTCATCTCTATGTGAAGTGTGGCAAGAGAGAGGAGAAGTAAAACATCTTGGGAAGAGAGCGGTTATTATTTTATACGATAAAATTTAGAACAATGTAAGTTTAATATTGATTGTTAAAGTCTGGATTGTAGTCAAATCAAACTCAAACCACACAATAAGTGTAAAGAAGAACAAAGAGAAACTTGCCCAAACCAGCAAAAATGAAGAAAGACAAAAAAGAGGCAAATATTAGCATAAAAATTGTATATTAAAATTGAATTCAAGGAATAAAACCAATGATATGTTATCAAAATATGAAGAAACGTTGAAAATAAATATACTAAGTGTTTAACTTAAGAGAGGAGAAGCAAAATAAACTAGAAAGAAATTAATAATAATAAATACCGAAAGAAATGAAAAAAGAAAATTAAAATGTAAAAAATATATGGAAAAGATAATAAAAGCAAAATCTAGTTCTTTGAAAAAGCTAAATAGACAAACTTCTTGAATATGGAAAAAAGAAATATTAAAAAGTCAATATTAAGAAATATAACTGTACATAGGACAGAAATGAAAATAATTACAAGATAATATAATACACAACTTCATAGCAGCATGTTTGATCATCTAGATCAGCAGTGCCTGAAAGAACCTCTATGATGAGGGAAATATTTTCTCTTTGCCCTGCCCTTATGGTAGCCACTAGCCACATGTGGCTATTGAACACTAGAAATGTGACTAATAAAGATTAGGGTTACAAATCTTTTTTTATTTTATTTTGTTGTTGTTGAGAATATACACAGCAAATTATACACCAATTCAACCATTTCTACATGTACAATTCAGTGACACTGATTACATTCTTCAAGTTGTGCAAACATTCTCACCCTCCGTTTCTGAGTTGTTCCTCCCCATTCACATAAACTCACTGCTCCCTAAGGTTCTTATCGAATCTTTCAAGTTGCTGTGACCACTTTGATCTATATGTTGTTGTTGTTAGGTTCTGTCGAGTCAGTTCCATCTCTTAGTGACCCCACATACAACAGAACGAAACACTGCCTGGTCCTGCACCATCCTCACAATTGTCATGCTCGAGCCCACTGTTGCAGCCATTATGTCAATCCATCTCTTTGAGGGTCTTCAACTTTTTTGCTGATCGTCTGCTTTAGCAAGCATGATGTTCTTCTTCAGGGACTGGTCCTTCTTAATAACATGTCCGAATTATGTGAAATGAAGTCTCACCAACCTTGCTTCAAAGGGGCATTCTAGCTGTACTTCTTCCAAGCCAGGTTTGTTCATTCTTCTTGTAGCCCACGGTACATTCAACACTCTTCACCAACACCATAATTCAAAGGTCTCAGCTCTTCTTCGGTCTTATGCATCATCCAGCTTTCACACGCATATGAGACGATTGAAAACACCATGGCTTGGGTCAGACACACCTTAGTCCTCAAAGTGACATCTTTGCTTTTGAACACTTTAAGAGATCTTTTGCAGCAGATTTTCTCAATGCAATACGTTGTTTGATTTCTTGACTGCTGCTTCCATGGGCATTGACTGTGGAACCAAGTAAAATGAAATCCTTGACAACGTCAATATTTTCTGTTTATCATGATGTTGCTTATTGGCCCAGTTGTGAGGATTTTTGCTTTCTTTTTGTTGAGGTGCAATGCATATGGAAGGTTGTAGTCTTCGATCTTCATCACTAAGTGCTTCAAGTCCTCTTGCTTTCTGCAAGCAAGGTTGTGCCATCTGCATATTGCAAGTTGTTAATGAGTCTTCCTCCAATCCTGATGCTGTGTTCTTCTTCATATAGTCCAGCTTCTCGGATTATTTGCTCAGCATACAGATTTGAATAAGTATGGTGTAAGTATACAACCCTGAACCACATCTTTCCTGACTTTAAACCACGCAGTATCCTCTTGTTCTGTTTGAATGACTGCCTTTTGGTCTATGTACAGGTTCCTCATGAGCACAATTAAGTTCATTTGATCCCATAAAGACAGTTCTTAAAAGAGCATAATGCTCAAGGGAGACTTTTTTACTAGTTAAGCTAAACTATTGTTTGGTTTTAAGACCTCAGGGGATTATTTTTGGTTTAGCTTTTAAAGATTATCTCAGAAAAATAGTTTCAGGGATTCATCCAGCCCCCATGGTTCCAGAAATTCTGGAGTCCATGAGAATTTGAGATTCTGTTCTGCACTTTTTCCCTTTTGATCAGGATTCTTCTATAGAATCTTTGATCAAAGTGTTCATTAATGGCAGCGGGGCACCATCCAGTTCTTCCAGACTCATAGCAAAGGAAGTATTTGTTCACGTGGGCAATTAGCCACACATTTCATATCCTCCTCCTATTCCTGACTCTCCTTCCTCTGTTGCTGCCAGTGAACAGAAGCCAATTGTTGAGCCTTAGATGGTTACCTGCGAGCTTTTAAGATGCCAGGAACTACGCGACTGACTAGGAGGTAGAACAGAAGCACTAACCACATTATCAGTCCAATTAACTGGGATGTCTCATGAAGCCATGACCTTAAACCTCCAAACCCAGGAACCACATTCCATGAGGTGTTTGGCTGTACATAAGCAGCCTCAGCAGCTACTCTTTTTTGTTGTTTTTGTTACCGTAAATGTAACTATCACACAACTTTTGCCACTTCAGCTTTTTACAGATATGCAACTTATTGACGGCAAGTACAATAATTGACTGTGCAACCCTACCCTTAATCAATGCGATTTTTCCATCACGATTTCTTTTATTTTACTCAATTTTAATCCATTTAAATTTAAATAGTCATATGTGCCTAGTGACGAGTGGCTACTATTAGGAACAGGACAGACGAAATGATGATCACCTACCAAATTTAGCACACACACGCGCACGCACATGCACACACACACACTAATCCTGGGTAGATAAATGATCATACAAAAGATGAAATATCTGCTAATTTAAAAGACAAAGGACTAGACTTAAGAGCTGACTTCTAGCTGACCTTTAAATATCAGATAATTCCTATGTTATTTAAATGTGAAGATCATCTGATATTAATATCAGAAATAATTATTTTGTTGAATCATTTATGTTAAAAGAAAAATATTTTAAATAAGTCATTTCCCTAGTGAAGCAATAGATGGCAGCAAAGGGAACAAATTTAAGCATCCCCATTTTCCTTCATATATATATATATATATATATATATATATATTTTTAATAATTGAAACTGAAGATTGCTTTTTGTAGGCCATTTTGAATTCTGTCTTAAAATTAACAGAGCTTCTCCAAAATCAGTATGCAGTTTTGTTTAGTAATCACATTGGGACACATTCAGCTTTTGGAAATCAAAGAGTTCTTGGGACAAATGGACAGAGATGTAGAACTTAACGAGCTCTCCTGAAATGCTCACTTAAAAAGGAGAGTTATTTTATGGTAGACTTGTAAAGAGGAAAAACAAACCAACTTAACAGAAGCTTGGCTTCCACATAAATGATCCTGGGACCTCTCTCTTACCTCAACCAAATTGTGTCTTCCTATTAAGCTTTCTGTTCATCAAGGCGACATTTCAAAATTTTTAAATTGTCAAATTTAATTTATCGTATGGTCTGGTATATCTTGATTTTTATCCAGAACCAAGAGCCTTTGACAGTGAATATTAACTTTGAACAACACGAATTAAAGTAGTATAAAAGGTACCAAGTTTTATTATTTGCATATTTGTGAAAAATTTTTAAAAAACCCTATGGACGTTATTCTAATAATTTCAAAGGTTAAAGTGCAACTTGGCATGAATTATCTGGATAGTTGACTACATATTTTATTTTGCTATTTATGCAATTAAAAAATAAATCAATAAGGAGCCCTGGTGGTGCAACAGTTAAGCACTCGGCTGCTAACTGAAAGGTTGTTGGCTCAGACCCGCCCAGAGACTCCATGGGAGAAAGATCTGGTGATCTGCTTCCATAAAGATTACAACCTAGAAAATCCTATTGGGCAGCTCTACATAGTCACATGGGTTCCTGAGTGGACAATCTACTCCATGGCACCTAACCACATTTATGCAATAGTAGCAATGATAATTGTTTTTAAGAAACACTCTCTTCTCATGTGGCCTTATTTTGTAGAGGGGACTAAGGTCAGAGGAAGGCAACCAGCTAGGCTTTTCTTTGCACCCAAAGGGGAACAGAGATAAAATAATGACTAATCATATCAAACCATAATCATTGTAGTAGCTCCAGACATACGGAAAGTGATCACAGTGAACAGGTCACTCATTTGAAGGCTGTTATTGATATGTGCTGGAGGGTCGATTTCGATTCATAGCAACCCTATAGGACAGAGTAGAACTTCTCCACAGGGTTTCACAGGCTGTAATCTTTACAGGGGCAGATCACCAGGCCTTTTCTCCTGGGAGCAGTTGGTGGGTGCAAACTGCCAGCCTTTCGGTTAGCAACTGAGCACTTAACCATTGCACCACCACGGTTTTAATCATTGGTACAGTTTTGAGTGGAGTCCCTGAGTGGTGCAAATGGTTAACATGCTCGGCTGCTAACTGAAAGGTTGGAAGTTCAAGCCCACCCAGAGGCACTTTGGAAGAAAGGCATGGCAATCTACTTCCAAAAAATCCGCCATTGAAAACCCTATGGAGCACAGTTCTGTTCTGACACACAGGGCTCCCATGAGTTGGGATCATCTCAACAGCAACTGTATTTTGTATACGTGGTTTTGAGTACGTTTAAGACTTTTAGGCCACACATGTAACAGACTTTTTGTTTGTTTGTCTGTTTCCCTTCTTTCTTTAAAAGAAATAATCTGTTTTCAGAAACAGTTCTTGCTGGGATGGCTTGCAGGTGCTTGTCTTGAATTGTGCAGGGATAGTCTGCCAGAGATAATTTCAGGAAAAGTAGAGACTCGTGTAGTGCTCTGCGGTGGAGAACCAGATTATCTGTGGTCTCCAGGTCTCCTTTCATCACGCCGTCCCGCGTTCCTTGTAGTGTCGCCTGTACTCATGGGAGGCCCCTCTGCTTTCCTGCTTCTTCCTTCCCCCACCCATTAAAACTTACTTTCAGATCCCACATTCATCTAAATATGAATAAATCATAACAGAGTCCAAATCCTTAGATTAAGGTTCTGCTGGATGGAATTTCAGGCTCCCAACTATGAAAATGGAAGGGAGATTCAAAGGCATGGGGTAGGAGATGGGGGTTCAGGGCATTGGACTGAAACCAACCCATGTAGTTGCTCCTTACTCTGTTCCCAGGTAAGATTGGCTCTGCAGACTCCACAGCTAAAACCATCACAGACATGGCCATGATGTTGGTTGTCGAGACAAATAACCTCTGTATCATTGCAACTTACACCTATGACCAACACAATCAGAAGCTGTACAATTCATTTGCAGTGTTCTAAAGGACAGGTGCTCTCAAATGGCAAATCAGATTTTGTGCTTTAATTAAGCAGCCTTAAAAAACAAGGTCAGCACCAACAAACGTTTATGTCTTTGAAGACTTCCTCGCTCAAAAGAAAATATCTGGGCTGGTTTCAGAGTGTTTATTTCTATGACACAGTAATGGCTCACTCCCAAATCGAGGAAGCTCTCAAGTCAAAACGTGATTTAAATTACAGATTGGGAGAAAATATTTGGGGACCATATATCTGAGAAGTGTCTAATATCCGAAATATATAAAATACTTTTACAACTTAACAACGAAAAGGCGAACAACCCAATCAAAAAAATGGGCAAACGGCTTGAACAGACATTTCACCAAAGAGGATATTCAAATGGCCAACAAGCACATGCAAAGATGCTCAATGTCATCGGCCGTTCAAATCAGAAAGCCAAACCTGTTGCCATCGAGTCAATTCCGATTCATAGTAACCTTATAGAACAGAGCTGAACTGCCCCATGGGGTTTCTAAGGCTGTAATTAATCTTTACGGAAGCAAACTGTCACATCTTTCTCCCGTGGAGCAACTGGTGGGTTCGAACTGCCAACCTTTCAGTTAGCAGCTGAGCCCTTTAAACACTGTGTCACCTGGGCTCCTACTAGGAAATGCAAGTTGAAACTAGAATGAGATATCATCTCACCCTCATTGGAATGGCAAGGATCAAAAACAAAAACAAAAACGGAAAACCGTAGTGGAGGTTGTGGAGAAACAGGAACTCTCATCCACTGCTGGTGGAATGCAAAATGATACGGCCACCGTGGAAAAGTTTGGCGATTCCTCCAAAAGTTGAACACAGAGCTACCATACGATCCAGGAATCCCAGTCCTAGCAGTAACAGCAAACAGAAGCCTATGCAACAATATTCACGGCTGTACGATTCCAGTAGCCAAAAAGGTAGAAATGACTAAAATGTTCGTCAACAGATGAATGGATAAACAAAATGTGGTACCGACATACCGTGGGCTATTACTCGTCCGTAGAGAGAGATGAAGTCGTGATGCATACCACAACATGTGCGAACCTTGAAAACATTACACTGAGTGAAATAAGTCAGTTGCCAAAGAACAAATGCTGTATGATCTCACTGATATGAAATAAGCAAATATATAGAAATTATTAGTGGTTATCAGGGGTGGGAGTGAGAGGAAAAGGGAATTTTTGCCTGGGGGGAGTGAATTTATGTTCATGGTGGTAGAATAATTTGGAAAAGGCTAGCGAGAAAGGTTGCACAACTCGAAGAATGTAATCAATATTACTGTGTTATACATGTGGAAATTGTTGCATTGGTGTGTGTTTTGCTGTGTGTGTTTTACTACACACATAAAAATGTTTTTTAAGGTGACTTAATAATAAGGGAAAGATAGCAAGACCAGTGAAAAGAGTGAAAAGGCAGTCGACACAAAGGAAGAAAGAACAGAGTCATAATAAAGGAATTTTGTTTTCATGGCAGGAAGACTCACTCGCACGCACCAGGACTGCCAGGTTCAGTCAAAAACATGTGGAAAATATGTCCCCTCATCGGGCCACTCTTGGCAACTGAACCAGAACTGCGGGTGTTGGGCCAATCCCAAGTCCTCCTGACCCACTGGGGCATACAAACAGGAAGAAAAGGAAACATCTGAGCCAGGTTCCAAACACTGACAGCAATGTGTATGTCCTCACTGTGTTTGGTTATCTCTGAATGAAAATCAGCCTGACGCCACCTGGATCACCCCCTAGAAGAAGGTGATGATCTAGTGCTGGATTCATCTGCTTTTCCTTCTCTTGTGCCTCTTGTGGGGAAGCAAAGCTGTCAGCGCACAATTACAGCAATAAAAACGAGAGCAGGGAGGCTCTGACGGTGCGCACGACACCTCACAGTCTGGCGAAAAAGTTGTGTCAAAGCGCATTATAATCTGTGAAGAAAGCACTGTTGGCAAGACAGAAATTAAGCCACAGTGTTGGGACATCTTTCACTTCAGCTCGGTGCAACCAGTAGATCACATTCTTACACAGGTCTGGTCAATAGCATAGGAGCTTAATGGCTGGGGCACGAGCTCATGTCTCGCTAATACCAATTAATGGGAGCGTGCATAATGTGAGTATGGGTCCTCACTGGAGAATTATGTTTCTTGGTTTCAGGGACCAGAACGCCTCCAATTCCTCAAATAGGTGAGACCTGTAGGATTTCAAAATACAAAAAGAAACATTTGTTTGACAATTCTACTCTGTCCTGTAGCATTGCTATGAATGAGAATCGACTTGGCAGCACAGAACAACAGGAAATGTTACTAATTATACTAATTAGAACTTAGTATTATGCACATTATATTCCACGTACTGTGCTAAGTCAACCTTGTGAATTATCTCACTTAATTCTCACAAACTCCTATGGGATAGGTCCTAAAGATTCATAATTCTTAGCTAAAACCTTTGGGGGAAAATGAGTTTACAAACACAAAATATTTTAGATTTTATGAAAGCAATATGGTAGCCACTGGACACCCTGCTAAGTCAGAACTGAAGCCACTCCTGAAATCCACCTTTCAGCCAAAGATTAGACAGACCTATAAAACAAGCAGTAATGCATGTGAGGAACGTGCTTCTTAGTTCAGTCAAGCATACAAGACCAAATGGGCAACACCTGCCCAAAAGCAAAGACGAGAAGGCAGGAAGGGACAGGAAACAGGAAAGCTGGACAAATGGACATGGGGATCGTGGGGTGGAAAGGCGGAGAGTGCTGACACATCATGGGGATTGCAACCAATGTCACAGAACAGTTTGTGTATAAGTTTTTGAATGAGAAACTATTTTGTGCTGCAAAATTTTACCTAAAGTGCAATAAAAAAAAAAAAAGCAATATGGTAGATATGTATTTTGTAATGTATTTTGTAACCCCTTAGAAGGGTCTAGAGAAGCACAATGCAGTCATACAATAATATTTCCAAATTAAAATATACGAATATTTACATTAAAGTAGGATAAATAAGATGGTGAACAGGCCTTGTTTTTCTACAAAGTGAAATTATTTCAAACTTTAAAACACATTTTTTCATAGATTTTTGCACTTTTAAACTGTATAAAGACTATGGACCTGTATTATTAAGCCCATTATTTAAATAAGTGTTTTATCTTCAAATAGTCTTAGATTTACAGAAAAGTTGCAACTATAGTACAGAGAGTTTCTGTAAACCCCACACTTGGTTTTTTCTATTATTAACATCCTAGGTTAATTTGAAATGTTTGTCACAATTAATGAGCCAATATCGATACATTATTATTAAGCAAAGTTGATACATTATTCAGATTTTCTTAGTTTTACCTTTTTTTTTTCCTGTTCCAGGATACCATGTTACATTTAGTCATCATGTCTCCTTAGGCTGTTCTTGACTGTGACAGTTTCTCAGTCTTTCCTTGTTTTTCTTCCTGTTTTTTCAGACCTTGTGTTTTGAGGAGTATTGGTCAGGTATTTTGTAGAATGACCCAGTCTTAGTTACCTAGTGCTGCTATAACAGAAATACCACACGTGGATGGCATTAAAGAGGAGAAATTTGTTCGCTCACATTCTAGGAGGCTAGAAGTCTGAATTCAGGGTGCCAGCTCCAAGGGAATGCTTTCTCTTTTCTGTTGGCTCTGGAGGAAGGTCCTTGTCATCAGTCTTGCCCTGGTCTAGGAGCTTCTTGGCACAGGGACCCTGGGTCCAAAGGACCTGGCTCTTCTTGCTTGGTGGTAATGAGGTCCCCCTCCTCTCTGCTAGCTTCTCTCTTTTATGTCTCAAAAGAGATTGACTCAAAATACAACTTAATCAGGTAGATTGCATCCTGCCTCATTAACATAACTGCCTCTAGTCCTGCCTCATTAACATGGTAAAGTTAGGATTTACAACACAGAGGAAAATTATATCAGATCACAAAATGGAGAACAACCACACAATACTGGGAATCATGGCCTAGCCAAGTTGACACACATTTTAGGGGGCACAATTAAATCCAAAATATTCTGCCCTTTGACCCCTAAAAATTCATATCCTTGCCACATGTAAAACACAGTCACCCCACCATATCATCCCAAAAGTCTTATATCTACTCCAAGTGCAAAATTTCATCTTACGCATCTTTTGTTTTTATAACAGTGGTCTCATATGGTATTTACCATTTTGTGATTGACTTATTTCACTCAGCATAATGCCTCATGTTGTGAGATGTTTCATGGATTCATCATTGTTCTTTATTGTTGCATAGTATTCCATTGTGTACGTACCGTAGTTTATCCATTCATCTGTTGATGGGCACTTAGGTTGTTTCCATCTTTTTGCTATTGTAAATAATGCTACAATGAACATGGGTGTGCATATGTTTATTTGTGTAACAGCTCTTATTTCTCTAGGCTATATTCCTAGGAGTGGGATTGCGGGATCATAAGGTGTTTCTATTTCTAGGTTAGAAAAGTGTCAGAAACTAAAGGAAACTGGATGGACAGGATAATCACCAAAATCAGACGTCAGAGCAGTTTGGTGAGATGCCACTAATATCATCACTGATACCATGTAACCAGACACTGGACATCATGGGATCTGCTGCCACTGAACAAAGATGCTGTGGCCACCCACACTGTCCTTGGAATAAAGTCTTCTTTGTACCTGCTTCTTTGCATCATTCACTCTAGATTCAAACTCTGGGTTAGAAAACCCGATTGTCAAAGCCAAGATCCTTCTCCAGAGTGCCTTCTTAAAACGCCTGTAAGTTGTATGAATGCTTTCTGCCACCAGTGTCTGTCCCATCTCTGGTTGGTGGGCTTTGCCCTATAGCCAGGCTTTGCTTACAAACAATGTGGTAGCAGAAACTCCCTGTGAAGCCATTGAAGACACTGAAAAGATTCAAACCAGCACTTAAGTCATAAAGGAATCTCTCCTAAAACATATGCCACCTATTATGTTATGGGAAATAAAGCCACTCTTGTGTAATTGCCTGCAACAATTCAGGAGTATCTGTTCCCAAACAGACCATGTTCAATTAAGGGCAGAAAACCATAAAATTCTCCGAAATACAAACTCTGGATCAACATTGTTCCTTGTTTTATTCTCGTCTCCAGGAGGAAAGAGGGGCATCTTATCTTCAAGCCAGTAGCCCCAGAATTCATAAGACAAGAAATACCAAACCTTCATGGAAGTTGATGACATATAGAAAAGATTTTGTACTTTATCCACATGTAATGCTGACATAGGTTCTCCTTGGTATCTTGTTTTCCTTTGCAAAATAAGTACTAATACAGGAACTGTATGCTTTCTCAGAAGACAGACCCAAAATTATGTATCTAATAAGAAGCTTCTATTAAGGGACAAGACAGAAGAAGCTTCTAATAACAAAAATAAAATGCCACCAAACAATGTATCCTAGGAGACCTAAAATACTCAGCGTGTTTTTAGTGTGATAGAAAACGGTGTGTGTTGATGGTGAGAGGTGAGGAAGAAGGTTGGGGAGAGTGTTTTGTGTTTTTCTTTTTGCTGCAGAATTGAGTACAAAACAGTTCCAATGACTTAGCATATGACAAGCTTTTATTTATTATCCAGATTAAAGTGAGTTTCTGAAGCCTGGCATATCTGTGACCCTGACATTTGTGGAAATGACAATCTGTCAGAGAAAAAGCTTTCAGCGTATTCTCAGCAGTAGCTAAACGTGAAATGTGAGACCTCTCTCTGCTCTGCTGATCGAATTTTTATGGCGACCTGATGTGTGATTATGTTATCTTTGAGGATCAAGGGGCATTTAGGATGTCCTTAGTGTATTTTGCTTCAATAATCCCTTTATTCTGCAAAGGAACCAAATTTTAAATCCACAGAAATGAATAACCATCATGATACTATGTAAAATCACTACGTCATACAGTGTAGAAACAACTACAATTCCAGTGATCTACAGAGTAGAAAAGAACATTTAGACAAGAGCTCGTCCTCACATATAATATCTTAAGTATGATGTGGGCAACGTAGCTGTGTCATCTGTAAAACTATGCCACTGGCCATAATTACCGTTCCAAGTTCCTTGCTCATGATTAAATAAAAGGATCTCAAGTGCTGCCCCATCACAGAGGAACATACCATGCCACTTGGACTTGGACGTGAGTCACCAAATTCTCCCTCTGTCCTCTCAAGTAGGAGCCCCTGGGTGGTGTAAACGGTTAACATGCTTGACTGCTGGTTGAAATGTTGTAGGTCAGGTCTGCCCAGGGGTGTCTTGGAACAAAGACCTGGCAGATTTTTTCTGAAAAATCAGCCACTGAAAGCCCTATGGAGTATAGTTCTACTCTGACACACATGGGGTTGCCACGAGTCGGAAACAACGTGGCAACTTGTTGTTTGGTTGGGTGGCTCTCAAGTAAGAGAAGAGTCTCCTTTCATAGACTCCAAGAGGCACTACCTAAAAGCCTATCTGACTCAACACTATTAAGGTAATCATCGTGTGTTTCGACCAGACGGAGTTCTTCTCACCAATGGACAGCAATAGATTATGGAATTCCCAAGTGGGAATTCGTGATACTCATCAATCTTTCAAAGTTTAGATTGGGAGATTGATGACCTCTGCTAGAATGTATGATCTGCCTATCAACCTGCTTTGCTGAAGTCTGCAGAAGTAACTGTCTTTTGCTATGAATTGATAGAAGATATGGTTTTAGTTAGGAATATTTTGTAAGTACGTTCAGAGCCACTATTCAGAGACCTGGCTGAGTGCCTCTTTTTCTGGAGATGAGAATGAAATAAGGAACAATGTTGATAGCAGGTGGTAAAAGTACAGTCTTTCCATTGTACTGACTTCTGTGAATTGGAGAGGAAAGAGATGTGAATTCTATCAAAATTAATGGGATGCTATTTTCATGTCAGTAGATAGAATTTCATGGGGGTTTTATAAATAATTTCAAATCCATCCACTCTGATCATTGATGTTATTACAGGTTGTCGAGTCTATATGGCTTGTCATCTGAGAACACAGCCCATTTCTTATTCATTTTTGCATGCCCAGTGCCTTCCATGGCACCCTGCTGATAGAATATTCTCACTTATTAATATTTAAACAAATCGGAAAGGGTAAAGCCAGACCCTCAGATTTGGATTGTCATGAAAACTGTATTATTTTTTTCTGTCTTGATTTTTTGTCTCCCCCACCCCAGACAATAATAACTAAATTTATTAGCTGGTTTCATAAAACAGGCACTATTCTAAGCATTTTGCTTTCATATTCATTGAATTCTCATACTAATCCTTTGAGATTCTTTATTACTTTACACAGATGAATAAACTGAGGCAGCACAAAGAGATTAAGTAATTTGCCCACAATAACCCATCTCTTGAGTACCAGGATTTGAACTCATGCAACCTCGGTCCAGAGCTGTGTTTTTAAATTGTTACACTGTATTACTGAAAATACAGATGAGTTTAACAGATAATGACAAAACTGGCCCCTCTCAAAATTTTTGGCAGTTTCAGTACTTAAGTGGTTTATTTTTATCTCTTAATTACTATAGCTTTACCCTGAGATCCACTTTATCAATAATCAGGACTTACACACTTTTTTTATAAATTCAGAATAAATCTCTTTCTTACACTACAAGAGCCAAAGTACAACCTTGAGTATATCCCACCTGAATTTAGAGACCATCTCAAGATAGATTTGATGCGTTGAACACTAATGAACGAAGACCAGACGAGTTGTGGAATGACATCAAGGACATCATACATGAAGAAAGCAAGAGGTCATTAAAAAGACAGGAAAGAAAGAAAAGACCAAAATGGATGTCAGAAGAGACTCTGAAACTTGCTCTTGAATGTCAAGTAGGTAAAGCAAAAGGAAGAAATGATAAAGTAAAAGAACTGAACAGAAGATTTCAAAAGATGGCTTAAGAAGACAAAGTAAAGTATTATAAGGACATGTGCAAAGATCTGGAGATAGCAAACCAAAAGCGAAGAACAGGCTGGGTATTTCTCAAGCTGAAAGAACTGAAGAAAAAATTCAAGCCTGGAGTTGCAATACTGAGGGATTCTATGGGGAAAATATTAAACAACATGGGAAGCATCAAAAGAAGACGGAAGGAATACACGGAGTCATTATACGAAAAAGAATTGGTCAATGTTCAAACATTTCAAGAGGTAGCATATGATCAGGAGTCAAAGAAGGGTCCAAGCTGCACTGAAGGCACTGGTGAAAAACAAGGCTCCAGGAATTGACCGAATATCAACTGAGATGTTTCAACAAACGGATGCAGCACTGGAGGTGCTCACTCGTGTATGCCAAGAAATTTGGAAGACAGCTACCTGGCCAACCGACTGGAAGAGATCCATATTTCTGCCTTTTCCCAAGAAAGGTGATCCAACCAAATGTGGAAATTATCGAACAATATCATTAATATCACACGCAAGTAAAATTTTGCTGAAGATCTTTCAAAAGTGGCAGCAGCAGTATGTCGACTGGGAACTGCCAGAAATTCAGGCAGGATTCAGAAGAGGATGGGGAACCAGGGATATCATTGCTGATGTCAGATGGATCCTGGTTGAAAGCAGAGAATACCAGAAAGATGCTAACTTGTTTTTTATTGACTATGCTAAGGCATTCAACTGTGTGGATCATAACAAATCATGGATAACATTGCGAAGAACAGGAATTCCAGAACACTTAATTGTGCTCACAAGGAACCTGTACATAGATCAAGAGGCAGCTGTTCGGACAGAACAAGGGGATACCGTGTGGTTTAAAGTCAGGAAAGGTGTGCGTCAGGGTTGCAGTCTTTCACCATACCTATTCAATCTGTATGCTGAGCAAATAATCCGAGAAGGTGGACTATATGAAGAATAATGGGGCATCAAGATTGGAGGAAGATATCTATGTGAGATCAAATTGACAACAGCAACTCAAAAGGTTTGATGGGAAGCCTAGGGGGCAGTAAGTTGAAGATAATGGTGATGGAATAATTTGGAAAAGGATAGTGAGCACAGAAGCACAACTGGAAGAATGTAATCGATGTCACTGAATTGTACATGTAGAAACTTTCAAAATGGTGTAACTTTGGCTATGTACAGTTTCACCAAAAAAAAAGTCCTCCAAGGTTGAGAAGGGAGAGTGTTGACATGTCGTGGGTTGTGAACCAATGTCATAGAACAATATATGTACTGACAGTTTAATTAAAAACTATTTGTTCTGTAAACCTTCATCTAAAGTACAA